>NW_027515673.1:0-73529 GCF_048772815.1 Callospermophilus lateralis
ACTTGAAGAGGAAACAAACCATAGAGACAAAACTGAGAACTCCTTTATTTTGTCAAGTTTCAAAGAGCTACTACAAACCATGTTGGATTTAGAGTTCTAAATTCATCTATCTATATAGGATAGAACAGAGGGAAACCTAAAAATATAAACTGCTACTGCTTCAAACTAGAAGAACACAATTTGATGAGCCAAGTGGGATTTGTGTACTTGTCATTACAAACAGGTATCATCAAGATTTGGTGAAAAAATATTTGTTGGTATTTCGGAAACTCGTAATTTCTTGGATGCTTGGCAACCCCTTTCAATGAAAGTGCTTTTCCACAGTCTCTGCGTAGGGCTACATGAAGAGGCAACAAATCATAGAGAAAAAACTGAGAACTCCTTTTTTTTGTGAAGTTTCAAAGAGCTACTACTGACCATGTTGGATTTAGAGTTCCAAGTTCATCTATCTATATAGGAGAGAACAGAGGGAAACCTAAATATAAAAACTGCTACTGTAAACGAATGCTTCAAACTAGAAGAACAAAATTTCGTGAGCCATTTGGGATTTGTGTACCCATCATTACCACCAAGTATCATCAAGATTGGGTGAAAAAATATTTGCTGGTATTTCGGAAACTCGTTATTTTTTGGAAGCGTGGCAACCCCTCTCAATGAAAGTGCTTTTACACAGTCTGTGCCTAGGGCTAATTGAAGAGTAAACAAACCATAGAGACAAAACTGAGAACTCCTATATTTTGTCATGTTTCAAAGAGCTACTACAAAATATGTTGGATTTAGAGTTCCAAATTCATCTATCTATATAGGAGAGACCAGAAGGAAACCTAAAAATATAAACTGCTACTGCTTCAAACTAGAAGAACACAATTTGGTGAGCCAAGTGGGATTTGTTTACTTGTCATTACAAACAGGTATCATCAAGATTGGGTGAAAAAATATTTTCAGGTATTTCGGAAACTCATAAATTCTTGGATGCTTGGCAACCCCTCTCAATGAACGTGCTTTTACACAGTCTGTGCCTAGGGCTACATGAAGACTAAACAAATCATAGAGAAAAAACTGAGAACTACTTTTTTTTGTGAAGTTTCAAAGACCTACTACTGACCATGTTGGATTTAGAGTTCCAAGTTCATCTATCTATATAAGAGAGAACAGAGGGAAACCTAAATATATAAACTGCTACTGTAGACGAACGCTTCAACCTAGAAGAACAAAATTTGGTGAGCCAAGTGGGATTTGTGTACTTGTCATTACCTACATCTATCATCAAGATTGGGTGAAAAAATATTTGCTGGTATTTTGGAAACTCGTAATTTCTTGGATGCTTGGCACCCCCTCTCAATGAAAGGGCTTTTACACAGTCTGTGCCTAGAACTACTTGAAGAGGAAACAAACCATAGAGACAAAACTGGGAACTCCTTTTTTTGTGAAGTTTCAAAGAGCTACTACAAACCATGTTGGATTTAGAGTCCCAAATTCATCTATCTATATAGGAGAGAGCAAAGTGAAACCTAAAAATAAAAACTGCTACTGTAAACGAACGCTTCAAACTAGAAGAACAAAAATTGGGGAGTCAAGTGGGATTTGTGTACCGATCATTACGACCACGTATCAACAATATTGGGTGTAAAAATGTTTTCTGGTATTTCGGAAACTCGTTATTTCTTGGAAGCTTGCCAACCCGTTTCAATGAAAGTGCTTTTCCACAGTCTCTGTTTAGGGCTACTTGAAGAAGAAACAAACCATAGGGACAAAACTGAGAACTATTTTTTTTGTCAAGTTTCAAAGAGACACTACTAACCATGTTGATTTAGAGTCCAAATTCATCTATCTATATAAGTGAGAACAGAGTGAAACCTACATATAAACACTGCTACTGTAGACGAACGCTTCAACCTAGAAGTACAAAATTTGGTGAGCCATGTGGGATTTGTGTACTTGTCATAACCACCACGTATCATCAAGATTGGGTGAAAAAATATTTGCTGGTATTTCGGAAACTCGTAATTTATTGGAAGCTTGGCAACCTCTTTCAATGAAAGTGCTTTTCCACAGTCTGTGACTAGGACTGCATGAAGAGGAAACAAACCATAGAGACAAAACTGAGTACTCCTATTTTTTGTCAAGTTTCAAAGAGCTACTACAAACCATGTTGTATTTAGAGTTCTAAATTCATCTATTTATATAGGAGAGAACAGAGGGAAACCTAAATATAAAAACTGCTACTGTAGACGAACGCTTCAACCTAGAAGAACAAAATTTGGTGAGCCAAGTGAAATTTGTGTACTGATCATTACCACTAAGTATCATCAAGATTGGGTGAGAAAATATTTGCTGGTATTTCGGAAACTCGTTATTTTTTAGAAGTTGGCAACCCCTCTCAATGAAAGTGCTTTTACACAGTCTGTGCCTAGGGCTACTTGAAGAAGAAACAAACCATAGAGACAAAACTGAGAAATACTTTTTTTGTCAAGTTTTAAAGAGCGACTAAAAACCATGTTGGATTTAGAGTCCCAAAATTCATCTATCTATATAGGAGAGAACAGAGGGAAATCTAAATATAAAAAGTGCTATTGTAGACGAACGCTTCAACCTAGAAGAACAAAATTTGGTGAGCAAAGTGTAATTTGTGTACTTGTCATTTCCACCACGTATCATAAAGATTGGTGAAAAAATATTTGCTGGTATTTCGGAGAATCTATATTTCTTGGAAGCTTGGGAACCCATTTCAATTTAAGTGCTTTTCCACAGTGTGTGCCTAGGGCTTCTTGAAGAGGAAACAAACCATAGAGACAAAACTGAGAACTCATTTATTTTGTCAAGTTTCAAAGAGCTACTACAAACCATGTTGGATTTAGAGTTCCAAGTTCATCTATCTATATAGGAGAGAACAGAGGAAACCTAAATATATAAACTGCTACTGTAGACGAACGCTTCAACCTAGAAGAACAAAATTTGTTGAGCCAAGTGGGATTTGTGTACTGATCATTACCCCCAAGTATCATCAAGATTGGGTGAAAAAATATTTGCTTGTATTTCGGAAAGTCGTTATTTCTTAGACGCTTGGCAACCCCTCTCAATGAAAGTGCTTTTACACAGTCTGTGCCTAGAACTACATGAAAAGGAAACAAACCATAGAGACAAAACTGAGAACTCTTTTATTTTGTCAAGTTTCAAAGAGCTACTACAAACCATGTTGGATTTAGAGTCCCAAATTCATATCTATATAGGAGAGAACAAAGTGAAACCTATAGATAAAAACTGCTACTGTAAAAGAACGCTTCAAACTAGAAGAACAAAAATTGGGGAGTCAAGTGGGATTTGTGTACCGATCATTACGACCACGAATCATCAAGATTGGGTATAAAAATGTTTGCTGGTATTTCTGAAACTCATTATTTCTTGGAAGCTTGGCAACCCCTTTCAATGAAAGTGCTTTTCCACAGTCTCTGCTTAGGGCTACTTGAAGAGGAAACAAACCATAGAGACAAAACTGAGAACTAATTTTTTTGTCAAGTTTTAAAGAGCTACTAAAAACCATGTTGGATTTAGAGTTCTAAATTCATCTGTCTATATAGGAGAGAACAGAGGGAAACCTAAATATAAAAACTGCTACTGTAGACGAACGCTTCAACCTAGAAGAACAAAATTCGGTGAGCCAAGTGAAATTTGTGTACTGATCATTACCACCAAGTATCATCAAGATTGGGTGAGAAAATATTTGCTGTTATTTCGCAAACTCGTTATTTCTTAGAAGCCTGGCAACCCCTCTCAATGAAAGTGCTTTCACACAGTCTGTGCCTAGGGCTACTTGAAGAAGAAACAAAACATAGAGACAAAACTGAGAAATACTTTTTTTGTCAAGTTTTAAAGAGGTACTAAAAACCATGTTGGATTTAGAGTTCCAAATTCATCTATCTATATAGGAGAGAACAGAGGGAAAATTAAATGTAAAAACCTCTACTGTAGACGAACGCTTCAACCTAGAAGAACAAAATTTGGTGAGCAAAGTGTGATTTGTGTAATTGTCATTACAACCACGTATCATAAAGATTGGTGAAAAAATATTTGCTGGTATTTCGGAAAATCGATATTTCTTGGAAGCTTGGGAACCCATTTCAATTTACGTGCTTTTCCACAGTGTGTGCCTACGGCTTCTTGAAGAGGAAACAAACCATAGAGACAAAACTGAGAACTCATTTATTTTGTCAAGTTTCACATAGCTACAACAAACCATGTTGGATTTAGACTTCCAAATTCATCTATCTATATAGGAGAAAACAGAGTGAAACCTAAAAATAAAAACTGCTACTGTAAAGGAACGCTTCAACCTAGAAGAACAAAATTTGGTGAGCCAGGTGGGATTTGTGTACTTGTCATTACCACCACGTATCATCAAGATTGGGTGAAAAAATATTTGTTGGTATTTCGGAAACTCGTAATTTTTGGAAGCTTGGCAACCCCTTTCAATGAAAGTGCTTTTCCACACTCTCTGCTTAGGGCTACTTGAAGAGGAAAGAAACCATACGGGCAAAACTGAGAACAATTTTTTTGTCAAGTTTCAAGGAGCTACTACAAACCATGTTGGATTTAGAGTTCCAAATTCATCTATCTATATAGGAGAGAACAGAGTGAACCCTAAATATAAAAACTGCTACTGTGGACGAACGCTTCAACCTAGAAGAACAAAGTTTGGTGAGCCAAGTGGTATTGTGTACTGATCATTATCACCACGTATCATCAATATTGGGTGAAAAAATATTTGCTGGTATTTCGGAAACTCGTAATTTCTTGGAAGCTTGGCAACCCCTTTCAAGGAAAGTGCTTTTCCACAGTCTCTGCTTAGGGCTACTTGAAGAGGAAACACATCATAGAGACAAAACTGAGAACTCCTTTATTTTGTCAAGTTTCAAAGAGCTACTACAAACCATGTTGGATTTAGACTTCCAAATTCATCTATCTATATAAGAGAGAACAGAGCGAAACCTAAAAATATAAACTGCTACTGTAAACGAACGCTTCAAACTAGAAGAAAACAATTTGGTGAGCCACGTGAGATTTGTGTACTTGTCATTACCAACAGTTATCATAAAGATTTTGTGAAAAAATATTTTCTGGTATTTCGGAAACTCGTAATTTCTTGGATGCTTGGCAACCCCTTTTAATGAAAGTGCTTCTCCACAGTCTCTGCTTAGGGCTACATGAAAAGGAAAGAAATCATTGAGAAAAAACTGAGAACTACTTTTTTTTGTGAAGTTTCAAAGAGCTACCACTAACCATGTTGGATTTAGAGTTCCATGTTCATCTATCTATATAGGAGAGAAAAGAGGGTAACCTAAAAATAAAAACTGCTACTGTAGATGAATGCTTCAACCTAGAAGAACAAAATTTGGTGAGCCACGTGGGATTTGTGTACTGATCATTACCAACAAGTATCATGAAGATTGGGTGAAAAAACATTTGCTGGTATTTCGGAAACTCGTTATTTCTTAGAAGATTTGCAACCACTCTCAATGAAAGTGCTTTTCCACAGTCTGTGCCTAGGGCTACTTGAAGAGGAAAGAAGCCATAGGGACAAAATTGAGAACTATTTTTTTGTCAAGTTTCAAAGAGCTACTACAAACCATGTTGGATTTAGAGTTCCAAATTCATCTATCTATATAGGAGAGAACAGAGTGAAACCTAAATATAAAAACTGCTACTGTAGACGAACGCTTCAACCTAGAAGAACAAAGTTTGGTGAGCCAAGTGGTATTGTGTACTATCATTATTACCACGTATCATCAAGATTGGGTGAAAAAATATTTGCTGGTATTTCAGAAACTCGTAATTTCTTGGAAGCTTGGCAACCCCTTTTAAGGAAAGTGCTTTTCCACAGTCTCTGCTTAGGGCTACTTGAAGAGGAAACAAATCATAGAGACAAAACTGAGAACTCCATTATTTTGTCAAGTTTCAAAGAGCTACTACAAACCATGTTGGATTTCGATTTCCAAATTCATCTATCTACATAGGAGAGACCAGAGGGAAACCTAAAAATATAAACTGCTACTGTAAACGAACGCTTCAAACTAGAAGAACAAAATTTGTGAGCCATTTGGGATTTGTGTACCCATCATTACGACCAAGTATCATCAAGATTGGGTGAAAAAATATTTTCTGGTATTTCGGAAACTCGTTATTTCTTGGAAGCTTGGCAACCCCTCTCAATGAAAGTGCTTTTACACAGTCTGTGCCTAGGGCTACTTGAAGAGGAAACAAACCATAGAGACAAAACTGAGAACTCCTTTATTTTGTCAAGTTTCAAAGAGCTACTACAAACCAGTTGGATTTAGAGTTCCAAATTCATCTATCTATATAGGAGAGACCAGAGGGAAACCTAAAAATATAAACTGCTACTGCTTCAAACTAGAAAAACACAATTTGGTGAGCCAAGTGGGATTTGTGTACTTGTCATTACAAACAGGTATCATCAAGATTGGGTGAAAAAATATTTGCTGGTATTTCGGAAACTCGTAATTTCTTGGATGCTTGGGAACCCCTTTCAATGAAAGTGCTTTTCCACAGTTTCTGCTTAGGGCTACATGAAGAGGAAACAAATCATAGAGAAAAAACTTAGAACTACTTTTTTTTGTGAAGTTTCAAAGAGCTACTACTGACCATATTGGATTTAGAGTTCCAAGTTCACATATCTATATAGGAGAGAACAGAGGAAAAAGTAAATATAAAAACTGCCACTGTAGACAAACGCTTCAAACTAGAAGAACAAAATTTGGTGAGCCAAGTGGGATTTGTGTACCGATCATTACGACCACGTATCAACAAGATTGGGTATAAAAATGTTTGCTGGTATTTCGGAAACTCGTTATTTCTTGGAAGCTTGGCAACCCCTTTCAATGAAAGTGCTTTTCCACAATCTCTGCCTAGGGCTACTTGAAGAAGAAACTAACCATAGGCACAAAACTGAGAACTATTTTTTTTGTCAAGTTTCAAAGAGCTACTACAAACCATGCTGGATTTAGAGTTCCAAATTCATCTATTATATAGGAGAGAACAGAGGGAAACCTAAACATAAAAACTGCTACTGTAAACGAACGCTTCAACCTAGAGGATCACAATTTGGTGAGCCAAGTGGGATTTGTGTACTTGTAATAACCACCATGTATCATCAAGATTGGGTGAAAAAATATTTGCTGGTATTTCGGAAACTCGTTATTTCTTAGAAGCTTGGCAACCCCTCTCAATGAAAGTGCTTTTCCACAGTCTGTCCCTAGGGCTATTGAAGAAGATACAAACCATAGAGACAAAACTGAGAACTCTTTTATTTTGTCAAGTTACAGAGAGCTACTACAAACCATGTTGGATTTAGAGTTCCAAATTCATCTATCTATATATGAGAGAACAGAGTGAAACCTAAAAATAAAAACTGCTACTGTAAACGAACGCTCCAAACTTGAAGAAAAAAAAATTGGTGAGCTTAGTGGGATTTGTGTAATTGTCATTACCACCACGTATCATCCAGATTGGGTGAAAAAATATTTGCAGGTATTTCGGAAACTTGTAATTTCTTGGAAGCTTAGAAACCCCTTTCAATGAAAGTGCTTTTCCACAGTCTCTGCTTAGGGCTACTTGAAGAGAAAACAAATCATACAGAAAAAATGAGAACTACTTTTTTTTGTCAAGTTTCAAAGGGCTACTACAAACCATGTTGGATTTAGAGTTCCAAATTCATCTATCTATATAGGAGAAACAGAGTGAGACCTAAATATAAAAACTGCTACTATAGACTAACGCTTCAACCTAGAAGAACAAAATTTGGTGAGCCAAGTGGGATTTGTGTGCTTGTATTTACCACCATGTATCATCCAGATTGGGTGAAAAAATATTTGCTGTTATTTCGGAAATTCGTAATTTCTTGGAAACTTGGCAACCCCTTTCAATGAAAGTGCTTTTCCACAGTCTCTGCTTAGGGCTACTTGAAGAGAAAACAAACCATAGAGACAAAACTGAGAACTACTTTTTTTTGCTCAAGTTTCAAAGAGCTACAACAAACCATGTTGGATTTAGAGTTCCAAATTCATCTATCTATATAAGAGAGTACAGAGGGAAACCTAAAAATATAAACTGCTACTGTAAACGAACGCTTCAAACTAGAAGAACAAAATTTGGTGATTCAAGTGGGATTTATGTACCGATCATTACCGCCAAGTATCATCAAGATTAGGTGAAAAAATATTTGCTGGTATTTCGGAAACTCGTTATTTCTTGGAAGCTTGGCAATCCCTTTCAATGAAAGTGATTTTACACAGTCTGTTCCTAGTTCTTCTTGAAGAGGGAACAAACCATAGAAACAAAAATGAGAACTACTATATTTTGTCAAGTTTCAAAGAGCTACTATAAACAATGTTGGATTTAGAGTTCCAAATTCATCTATCTATATAGGAGAGAACAGAGTGAAACCTAAGTATAAAAACTGCTACTGTAGACGAACGCTTAAACCTAGAAGAACAAAATTTGGTGATTCAAGTTGGATTTGTGTACCGATCATTACCGGGAAGTATCATCAAAATTGGGTGAAAAAATATTTGCTGGTATTTCGGAAACTCGTTATTTCTTAGACGCTTGGCAACCCCTCTCAATGAAAGTGCTTTTCCACAGTCTTTGCCTAGGGCTAGTTGAAGAGGAAGCAAACCATGGAGACAAAACTGAGAACTACTTTATTTTGTCATGTTTCAAAGAGATACTACAAACCATGTTGGATTTAGCGTTCCAAATTCATCTATGTATATAGGAGAGAACAGAGGGAAACCTCAATATAAAAACTGCTACTGTAGACCAACGCTTCAAACTAGAAGAACAAAATTTGGTGAACCTTGTGGGATTTGTGTAGTGATCATTACCACCATGTATCATCAAGATTGGGTTAAAAAATATTTGCTGGTATTTCGGAAACTCATTATTTCTTAGAAGCTAGACAACCCCTCTAAATGAAAGTGCTTTTCACAGTCTGTGCCTAGGGCTACTTGAAGAGGAAACAAACCATAGAGACAAAACTGAGAACTTCTTATTTTGTCAAGTTTCAAAGAGCTACTACAATCCAAGTTGCATTTAGATTTCCAAATTCATCTATGTATATAGGAGAGAACAGAGGGAAACCTAAATATAAAAATTGCTACTGTAGACGAATGCTTCAACGTAGAAGAGCAAAATTTGGTGAGCCAAGTGGGATTTGTGTACTGATCATTACCACCAAGTATCATCAAGATTGGGTGAAAAAATATTTGCTGGTATTTCGGAAACTCGATCTTCCTTAGAAGCTAGGCAACGCCTCTCAATGAAAGGGCTTTCCAGAGTCTGTGCCTAGGGCTACTTGAAGAGGAAACAAACCATAGAGACAAAACTGAGAACTCCTTTATTTTGTCAATATCAAAGAGCTACTACAAACCATGTTGGATTTAGGGTTCCAATTTCATCTATCTGTATAGGAGAGAACAGAGGGAAACCTAAAAATAAAAACTGCTACTGTAAACGAACGCTTCAACCTAGAAGAACAAAATTTGGTGAGTCAAGTGAGATTTGTGTACTTGTCATTACCACCACGTATCATCAAGATTGGGTGAAAAATTATTTGCTGGTATTTCGGAAACTCGTAATTTCTTGGAAGCTTGGCAACCCCTTTCAATGAAAGTGATTTTTTACAGTCTCTGCATAGTGCTACTAGAAGAGGAAACAAATTATAGAGACAAAACTGAGAACTACTTTATTTTGTCAAGTTTCAAAGAGCTACTACAATCCATGTTGGATTTAGCATTCCAAATTCATGTATCTATATAGGAGAGTCAGAGTGAAACCTAAAAATAAAAACTGCTACTGTAAACAAACGGTTCAAACTAGAAGAACAAAATTTGGTGATCCTAGTGGGATTGGTGTACTTGTCATTACCACCACGTATCATCAAGATTGGGTGAAAAAATATTTGCTGGTATTTCGGAAACTCGTAATTTCTTGGAAGCTTGGCAACCACTTTCAATGAAAGTGCTTCTCCACAGTCTCTGCTTAGGGCTACTTGAAGAGGAAACAAACCATAGAGACAAAACTGAGAACTCCTTTATTTTGTCAAGTCTCAAAGAGCTACTACAAACCACGTTGGATTTAGAGTTCCAGATTCATCTATCTATATAGGAGAGAACAGAGGGAAACCGAAAAATAAAAACTGCTACTGTAAACGAAAGCTTCAACCTAGAAGAACAAAATTTGGTGAGCCAAGTGAGATTTGTGTACTTGTCATTACCACCACGTATCATCAAGATTGGGTGAAAAATTATTTGCTGGTATTTCGGAAACTCGTAATTTCTTGGAAGTTTGGCACCCCCTTTAAAAGAAATTGCTTTTTTACAGTCTCAGCTTAGGGCAACTTGAAGAGAAAACAAATCATAGAGACAAAACTGAGAACTACTTTTTTTGTCAAGTTTCAAAGAGCTACTACAAACCATTTTGGATTTAGAGTTCCAAATTCATCTATCTATATAGGAGAGAACAGAGCGAAACCTAAAAATATAAACTGCTACTGTAAACGAACGCTTCAAACTAGAAGAACACAATTTGGTGAGTCAAGTGGGATTTGTGTACCGATCATTACCACCAAGTATCATCAAGATTGGGTGAAAAAATATCTGCTGGCATTTCGGAAACTCGTTAATTCATAGAAGATTGGCAACCCCTCTCAATAAAAGTGCTTTTCCACAGTCTGTGCATAGGGCTAGTTGAAGAGGAAACAAACCATAGAGACAAAACTGAGAACTACATTATTTTGTCAAGTTTCAAAGATCTACTACAATCCATGTTGGATTTAGCGTTCCAAATTCATCTATCTATATAGGAGAGAACAGAGTGAAACCTAAAAATGAAAACTGCTACTGTAAACAAACGCTTCAAAATAGAAGAACAAAATTTGGTGGGCCTAGTGGGATTTGTGTACTTGTCATTACCACCACGTATCATCAAGATTGCGTGAAAAAATATTTTCTGGTATTTTGGAAACTCGTAATTTCTTAGAAGCTTGGCAACCCCTTTCAATGAAAGTGCTTTTCCACAGTCGCTGCTTAGGGCTACTTGAAGAGGAAACAAACGATGGAGACAAAACTGACAACTCCTTTATTTTGTCATGTTTCAAAGAGCTACTACAAACCATGTTGGATTTAGAGTTCCAAATTCATCTATCTATACAGGAGAAGCAGAGTGAAACCTAAATATAAAAATTGCTACTGTAGACGAACGCTTCAACCTAGAAGAACAAAATTTGGTGAGCCAAGTGGGATTTGTGTGCTTGTATTTACCACCATGTATCATCCAGATTGGGTGAAAAAATATTTGTTGTTATTTCGGAAACTCGTAATTTCTTGGAAGCTTGGCAACCACTTTCAATGAAAGCGTTTTTCCACAGTCTCTGCTTAGGGCTACTAGAAGAGAAAACAAACCATAGAGACAAAACTGAGAACTACTTTTTTTTCTCAAATTTCAAAGAGCTACTACAAACCATGTTGGATTTAGAGTTCCAAATTCATCTATCTATATAAGAGAGAACAGAGTGAAACCTAAATATATAAACTGCTACTGTAAACGAACGCTTCAAACTAGAAGAACAAAATTTGTTGATTCAAGTGGGATTTGTGTACTGATCATGACCGCCAAGTATCATCAAGACTGGGTGAAAAAATATTTGCCAGTATTTCGGAAACTCGTTAATTCTTGGAAGCTTGGCAACCCCTTTCAATGAAAGTGCTTTTACACAGTCTGTGCCTAGTTCTTCTTGAAGAGGGAACAAACCATGAGACAAAAATGAGAACTACTTTATTTTGTCAAGTTTCAAAGTGCTACTACAAACCATGTTGGATTTAGAGTTCCAAATTCATCTATCTATATAGGATAGAACAGAGTGAAACCTAAATATAAAAACTGCTACTGTAGACGAACGCTTCAACCTGGAAGAACAAAATTTGGTGAGCCAAGTGGGATTTGTGTACCGATCATTACGTCCAAGTATCATCAAGATTGGGTTAAAAAATATTTGCTGGTATTTCGGAAACTCGTTATTTCTTACAAGCTTGGCAACCCCTCTCAATGAAAGTGCTATTCCAAAGTCTTTGCCTTTGGCTACTTGAAGAGGACACAAACCATAGAGAAAAAACTGAGAACTCCTTTTTTTTGTCAAGTTTCAAAGTGCTACAACAAACCATGTTGGATTTCGAGTTCCAAATTCAACTATCTATATAGGAGAGAACAGAGGTAAACCTAAAAATATAAACTGCTACTGTAAACGAACGCTTCAAACTAGAAGAACAAAATTTGGTGAGCCAAGTGGGATTTGTGTATTTGTCATTACCACCAAGTATCATCAAGAATGAGTGAAAAAATATTTGCTGGTATTTCGGAAACTCGTTATTTCTTGGAAGCTTGGCAACAACTTTCAAAGAAAATGCTTTTCTACAGTCTGTGCCTAGGGTACTTTAAGAGGAAACAAACCATAGAGACAAAACTGAGAATTACTGTATTTTGTCAATTTCAAAGAGCTACTAAAAACCATGTTGCTTTAGAGTTCCAAATTCATCTATCTATATAAGAGAGAACAGAGTGAAACCTACATATAAAAACTGCTACTGTAGACGAACGCATCAACCTAGAAGAACAAAATTTGGTGTGTCAAGTGAGATTTGTCTACTTGTCATTACCACCACGTATCATCAAGATTGGGTGAAAAATAATTTGCTGGTATTTCGGAAAATCGTAATTTCTTGGAAGTTGGCAACTTCTTTCAATGAAAGTGCTTTTTTACAGTCACTGTTTGGGCTACTTGAAGAGGAAACAAATCATAGAGACAAAACTGAGAACTACTTTTTTTTGTCAAGTTTCAAAGAGCTACTACAAACCATGTTCGATTTAGAGTTCCAAATTCATCTATCTATATAGGAGAGAGCAGAGGGAAACCTAAATATATAAACTGCTACTGTAAACGAACGCTTCAAACTAGAAGAACAAAATTTGGTGAGTCAAGTTGGATTTGTTTACCGATCATTACCACAAAGTATCATCAAGATAGGGTGAGAAAATATTTGCTGGTATTTCAGAAACTCCTTATTTCTTAGAAGCTGGCAACCCCTCTCAATGAAAGTGCTTTTCCACAGTCTGTGCCTAGGTCTACTTGAAGAGGAAACAAACCATAGACACAAAACATAGAACTACTTTGTTTTGTGAATTTTCAAAGAGCTACTACAAACCATGTTGGATTTAGAGTTCCAAATTCATCTATCTTTATAGGAGAGAACAGAGTGAAACCTAAATATAAAAACTGCTACTGTAGACGAACGCTTCAACCTAGAAGAACAAAATTTGGTGAGCCAAGTTGGAATTGTGTACTGATCATTACCACCAAGTATCATCAAGATTGGGTGAAAAAATATTTGCTGGTATTTTGGAAAGTCGTTATTTCTTGGAAGCTTGGTAAACCCTCTCAATGAAAGTGCTTTTCCACAGTCTGTGCATAGGTCTAGTTGAAGAGAAAACAAACCATAGAGACAAAACTGAGAACTACTTTATTTTGTCAAGTTTCAAAAGCTACTACAATCCATGTTGGATTTAGCGTTCCAAATTCATCTATCTATATAGGAGAGAACAGAGTGAAACCTAAAAATATAAACTGCTACTGTAAACGAACGCTTCAAACTAGAAGAACAAAATTTGGTGATTCAAGTGGGATTTGTGTACCTATCATTACCGCCAAGTATCATCAAGATTGGGTGAAAAAATATTTGCCAGTATTTCAGAAACTCGTTATTTCTTGAAAGCTTGGCAACCCCTTTCAAGGAAAGTGCTTTTACACAGTCTGTGCCTAGTTCTTCTTGAAGAGGGAACAAACCATGAGACAAAAATGAGAACTACTTTATTTTGTCAAGTTGCAAAGAGCTACTAAACCATGTTGGATTTAGATTTCCAAATTCATCTATCTATATAGGAGAGAACAGAGGGAAACCTAAAAATATAAACTGCTACTGTAGACGGACGCTTCAACCTAGAAGAACAAAATTTGGTGAGCCAAGTGGGATTTGTGTACCGATCATTGCGTCCAAGTATCATCAAGATTGGGTTAAAAAATATTTGCTGGTATTTCGGAAACTCGTTATTTCTTACAAGCTTGGCAACCCCTCTCAATGAAAGTGCTATTCCAAAGTCTGTGCCTTGGGCTACTTGAAGAGGAAACAAACCATAGAGAAAAAACTGAGAACACCTTTTTTTTGTCAAGTTTCAAAGTGCTACTACAAACCATGTTGGATTTAGAGTTCCAAATTCATCTATCTATATAGGAGAGAACAGAGGGAAACCTAAAATTATAAACTGCTACTGTAAATGAACGCTTCAAACTAGAAAAACAAAATTTGGTGAGCCAAGTGGGATTTGTGTACTTGTCATTACCACCAAGAATCATCAAGATTGGGTGAAAAAATATTTGCTGGTATTTCGGAAACTCGTTATTTCTTGGAAGCTTGGCAACAACTTTCAATGAAAATGCTTTTCTACAGTCTGTGCCTAGGGTACTTTAAGAGGAAACAAACCATAGAGACAAAACTGAGAATTACTTTATTTTGTCAAGTTTCAAAGAGCTACTAAACACCATGTTGCTTTAGAGTTCCTAATTCATCTATCTACATAAGAGAGAACAGAGTGAAACCTACATATAAAAACTGCTACTGTAGACGAACGCTTCAACCTAGAAGAACAAAATTTGGTAAGTCAAGTGAGATTTGTGTACTTGTCATTACCACCACGTATCATCAAGATTGGGGGAAAAATAATTTGCTGGTATTTCGGAAAATTGTAATTTCTTGGAAGTTGGCAACCCCTTTCAATGAAAGTGCTTTTTTACAGTCACTGTTAGGGCTACTTGAAGAGGAAACAAATCATAGAGACAAAACTGAGAACTACTTTTTTTTGTCAAGTTTCAAAGAGCTACTACATACCATGTTGGATTTAGAGTTCCAAATTCATCTATCTATATAGGAGAGAGCAGAGGGAAACCTAAAAATATAAACTGCTACTCTAAACGAACGCTTCAAACTAGAAGGACAAAATTTGGTGAGTCAAGTTGGATTTGTTTACCGATCATTACCACAAAGTATCATCTAGATAGGGTGAGAAAATATTTGCTGGTATTTCAGAAACTCGTTATTTCTTAGAAGCTTGTCAACCCCTCTCAATGAAAGTGCTTTTCCACAGTCTGTGCCTAGGTCTACTTGAAGAGGAAACAAACCATAGAGACAAAACATAGAACTACTTTGTTTTGTGAATTTTCAAAGTGCTACTACAAACCATGTAGGATTTAGAGTTCCAAATTCATCTATCTATATAGGAGAGAACAGAGTGAAACCTAAACATAAAAACTGCTATTGTAGACGAACGCTTCAACCTAGAAGAACAAAATTTGGTGAGCCAAGTTGGAATTGTGTACTGTTCATTACCACCAAGTATCATCAAGATTGGGAGAAAAAATATTTGCTGGTATTTCGGAAATTCGTTATTTCTTGGAAGCTTGGTAAACCCTCTCAATGAAAGTGCTTTTCCACAGTCTGTGCATAGGTCTAGTTGAAGAGGAAACAAACCATAGTGACAAAACTGAGAACTACTTTATTTTCTCAAGTTTCAAAAGCTACTACAATCCATGTTGGATTTAGCGTTCCAAATTCTTCTATCTATATAGGAGAGAACAGAGCGAATCCTAAAAATATAAACTGCTACTGTAAATGAACGCTTCAAACTAGAAGAACAAAATTTGGTGATTCAAGTGGGATTTGTGTACCGATCATTACCGCCAAGTATCATCAAGATTGCATGAAAAAATATTTGCTAGTATTTCGGAATCTCCTAATATCTTGGAAGCCTGGCAACCGCTTTCAATGAAATTGCTGTTCCACAGTCACTGCTTAGGGCTACTTGAAGAGGAAACAAATCGTAGAGACAAAACAGAGAACTAGTTTATTTTGTCAAGTTTCAAAGAGCTACTACAAACCATGTTGGGTTTAGAGTTCCAAATTTTTGTATCTATATAAGAGAGATTAGACGGAAACCTATATATAAAAACTGCTACTGTAGACGAACGCTTCAACCTAGAAGAACACAATTTTTGAGCGAAGTGGGATTTGTGTACTTACCATTACCACCAAGCATCATCAAGATTGGGTGAAAAAAATATTTGCTGGTATTTCGGAAACTCGTTATTTCTTAGAAGCTTGGCAACCCCTCTCAATGAAAGTGCTTTTCCACACTCTGTGACTTGAACTACTTGAAGAGGAAACAAACCATAGAGACAAAACTGAGATCTACTTTTTTTTGTCAAGTTTCAAAGAGCTACTACAAACCATGTTGGATTTAAAGTTCCAAATTCATATATCTGTATAGGAGAGAACAGGGTGAAACCTAAAAATAAAAAATGCTACTGTAAACGAACGCTTCATCCTAGAAGATCAAAATTTGGTGATCCAAGTGGGATTTGTGTACTTGTCATTACCACCCTGTATCTTCCAGATTGGGTGAAAAAATATTTGCTGGTATTTCGGAAAATCTTAATATCTTGAAAGCTTGGCAAACCCTTTCAATGAAAGTGCTTTTCCACAGTCTTTTCTTAGGGCTATTGAAGAGGAAACAAACCATAGAGACAAAGCTGAGAACTAATTTTTTGACAAGTTTCAAAGAGCTACCACAAACCATGTTGGATTTACAGTTCCACATTCATCTATCTATATAGGAGACAACAGAGGGAAACCTAAATATAAAAACTGCTACTGTAGACGAAGCTTCAAACTAGAAGAACAAAATTTGGTGAGCCAAGTGGGATTTTTGTACTAATCATTACCACCAAGTATCATCAAGCTTGGGTGGAAAAATATTTGCTGGTATTTCAGAAACTCGTAATTTCTTGGAAGCTTGGCAACCCCTCTCAATGAAAGTGCTTTTCCACAGTCTGTGCCTAGGGATACTTAAAGAGGAAACAAAACATAGAGGCAAAACTGAGAACTACTTTATTTTGTCAAGTTTCAAAGAGCTACTACAAACCATTTGGATTTAGAGTTCCATATTCATCTATCTATATAAGAGAGAACAGAGAGAAACCTAGATATAAAAACTGCTATTGTAGACGAACGCTTCAACCTCGAAGAACACAATTTGGTGAGCCAAGTGGGATTTGTCTACTGATCATTACCACCAAGTATCATCAAGATTGGGTGAAAAAATATTTCCTGGTATTTCGGAAACTCGTTATTCCTTAGAGGCTTGGCAACCCATCCCAATGAAAGTGCTTTTCCACAGTTTGTGCCTATTGCTACTTGAAGAGGAAACAAACCATTCAGACAAATCTGAGAACTATTTTATTTCGTCATGTTTCAAAGAGCTACTAGAAACCATGTTGAATTTAGAGTTCCAAATTCATCAATCTATACAGGACAGAACAAAGGGAAACCTAAAAATAATAATTACTACGGTATACGAACGCTTCAACCTAGAAGAACAAAATTTGGTGAGCCAAGTGGGATTTGTGTACTTCTCATTACCACCACGTATCATCAAGATTGCTTGAAAAATATTTGCTGGTATTTCAGAAACTCGTAATTTCTTGGAAGCTTGGCAACCCCTCTCAATGAAAGTGCTTTTGCACAGTCTGTGCCTAGGGATACTTAAAGATTAAACAAAACATAGAGGCAAAACTGAGAACTACTTTATTTTGTCAAGTTTCAAAGAGCTATTACAAACCATTTGGATTTAGAGTTCCATATTCATCTATCTATATAAGAGAGAACAGAGTGAAACCTACATATAAAAACTGCTACTGTAGACGAACGCTTCAACCTCGAACAACACAATTTGGTGAGCCAAGTGGGATTTGTCTACTGATCATTACCACCACGTATCACCAAGATTGGGTGAGAAAATATTTCCTGGTATTTCGGAAACTCGTTATTTCTTAGAAGCTTGGCAACCCCTTTCAATCAAAGTGCTTTTCCACAGTCTGTGCATACGGCTACATGAAGAGGAAACAAACCATAGAGACATAACTGAGAACTACTATATTTTGTCATGTTTCAAAGAGCTACTACAAACCATGTTGGCTTTAGAGTTCCAAATTCATCTACCTATATAGGAGAGAATAGAGTGAAACCTAAAAAAAACCTGCTACTGTAAACGAAGGCTTCAATCTAGAAGAACAAAATTTGGTGAGCCTAGTGGGATTTGTGTACTTGTCATTACCAAGACGTATCATCAAGATTGGGTGAAAAAATATTTGCTGGTATTTCGGAAACTCGTAACTTCTTGGAAGCTTGTCAACCCCTTTCAATGAAAGAGCTTTTCCACAGTGTGTGCCTAGGGTTACTTGAAGAGGAAACAAACCATAGAGACAAAACTGAGAACTACTTTATTTTGTCAAGTTTCAAAGAGCTACTAGTAACCATGTTGGATTTAGAGTTACAAATTCATCTATCTATATAAGAGAGAACAGAGAGAAACCTACATATAAAAACTGCTACTTTAGAAGAATGCTTCAACGTGAAGAACACAATCTGGTGAGCCAAGTGGACTTTGTGTACTGATTATTAACACCAAGAATCATCAAGATTGGGTGAAAAAATATTTGCTGGTATTTCGGAAACTCGTTATTTCTTAGAAGCTTGGCAACCCCTCTCAACGAAATTTCTTTTCCACAGTCTGTGCCTAGGGTTACTTGAAGAGGAAACAAACCAGAGAGACAAAACTGATAAATTCTTTTTTTTTGTCAAGTTTCAAAGAGCTACTACAAACCATGTTGGATTTAGAGTTCAAATTCATCTATCTATATAGGGGAGAACAGAGTGAAACGTAAATATAAAAACTGCTACTGTAGACGAAAGCTTAAACCTAGAAGAACAAAATTTGGTGAGCCAAGTGGGATTTGTGTACTTGTCATTACCACCACGTATCATCAAGATTGCTTGAAAAAATATTTGCTGGTATTTCGAAAACTCGTAATTTCTTGGAAGCTTGGCAACCCCTTTCAAAGAAAGTGCTTTTCCACAGTCTGTGCCTAGGGTTACTTGAAGAGGAAACAAACCATAGAGACAAAACTGAGAACTACTTTTTTTGTCAAGTTTCAAAGAGGTACTACAAACCATGTTGGATTTAGAGTTCCAAATTCATCTATCTATATAGGAGAGAACAGAGTGAAACCTAAAAATAAAAACTGCTACTGTAAACTTACGCTTCAACATAGAAGAACAAAATTTGGTGAGCCAAGTGGGATTTGTGTACTTGTTATTACCAACACGTATCATCGAGATTGCTTGAAAAAATATTTGCTGGTATTTTGAAAACTCGTAATTTCGTGAAAGCTTGGCAACCCATCTCAATGAAAGTGCTTTTCCAAAGTCTGTGCCTAGGGCTACTTGAAGAGGAAACAAACCATAGTGACTGAACTGAGAATTCCTTTATTTTGTCAATTTCAAAGAGCTACTACAAACCATGTTGGATTTAGAGTTCTAAATTCATCTCTCTATATAGGAGAGAACAGAGTGAAACCTAAATATAAATACTGCACTGTCGACGAACGCTTCAACCTAGATTAACAAAATTTGGTGAGCCAAGTGGGATTTGTGTACTTGTCATTATCACCAGGTATCATCAAGATTGGGTGAAAAAATATTTGCTGGTTTTTCGGATATTCATAATTTCTTGGAAGCTTCGGAACCCCTTTCAATGAAAGTTCTTTTCCACAGTCTCTGTTAGGGCTACTTGAAGAGGAAACAAACAATAGAGAAAAAACTGAAAACTACTTTATTTCGTCACGTTTCAAAGAGCTACGAAAAACCATGTTGGATTTAGAGTTCCAAATTCATCTATCTATATAGGAGAGAACAGAGAGAAACCTAAAAATATAAACTGCTACTGTAAAGGAACGCTTCAAACTAGAAGAACAAAATTTGGTGAGTCAAGTGGTATTTGTGTACCGATCATTACCACCAAGTATCATCAAGATTGGGTGAAAAAATATTTGCTGGTATTTCCGAAACTCGTTATTTGATGTAAGCTTGGCAACCCCTTTCAATGAAAGTGCTTTTCGAAAGTCTGTGCCTAGGGCTACTTGAAGAGGAAACAAACCATGGAGACAAAATTGAAAACTACTTTATTTTGTCAAGTTTCAAAGAGCTACGACAAACCATGTTGGATTTTGAGTTCCAAATTCATCTATCTATATAGGAGAGTACAGAGGGAAACCTGAAAATATAAACTGCTACTGTAAATGAACGCTTCAAACTAGAAGAACAAAATTTGGTGAGTCAAGTGGGATTTGTGTACCGATCATTACCACCAAGTATCATCAAGATTGGGTGAAAAAATATTTGCTTGTATTTTGGAAACTCGTTATTTCTTATAAGCTTGTCAACCCCTTTCAATGAAAGTGCTTTTCAAAAGTCTGTGCCTAGGGCTACTTGAAGAGGAAAAAAACCATAGTGACAAAACAGAGAACTCCTTTTTTTCAAGTTTAAAAGAGCTACTACAAACCATGTTGGATTTAGAGTTCCAAATTCATCTATCTATATAGGAGAGAACAGAGAGAAACCTAAATATAAAAACTGCTACTGTAAACGAACGCTTCAACCTAGAAGAACAAAATTTGTTGTGCCAAGTGGGATTTGTGTACTGATCATTACCACTAAGTATCATCAAGATTGGGTATAAAAATATTTGCTGGTATTTCTGAAACTCGTTATTTCTTAGAAGCCTCGCAACCCCTCTCAATGAAAATATTTTCCACAGTCTGTGCCTAGGGCTACTTGAAGAGGAAACAAACCATAGAGACAAAACTGAGAACTGCTTTATTTTGTCAAGTTTCAAAGAGCTACTACAAACCATGTTGGATTTAGAGTTCCAAATTCATCTATCTATATAGGAGAAAACAGATGGAAACCTAAAAATAAATACTGATACTGTAAGCGAACGCTTCAACCTAGAAGAACATAATTTGGTAAGCCAAGTGGGATTTGTGTACTTATCATTACCAACACGTATCATCAAGATTGCTTGAAAAAATATTTGCTGGTATTTCAGAAACTCGTAATTTCGTGAAAGCTTGGCAACCCATCTCAATGAAAGTGCTTTTCCAAAGTCTGTGCCTAGGGCTACTTGAAGAGGAAACAAACCATAGAGACTGAACTGAGAATTCCTTTATTTTGTCAATTTCAAAGAGCTACTACAAACCATGTTGGATTTAGAGTTCCAAATTCATCTCTCTATATAGGAGAGAACAGAGTGAAACCTAAATATAAATACTGCACTGTCGACGAACGCTCAACCTATATTAACAAAATTTGATGAGCCAAGTGGGATTTGTGTACTTGTCATTATCACCAGGTATCATCAAGATTGGGTGAAAAAATATTTGCTGGTTTTTCGGATATTCATAATTTCTTGGAAGCTTCGGAACCCCATTCAGTGATAGTGCTTTTCCACACTCTCTCCTTAGGGCTACTTGAAGAGGAAACAAACCATAGAGGCAAAACTGAGAACTCCTTTATTTTGTCAAGATTCAAAGAGCTACTACAAACCATGTTAGATTTAGAGTTCCAAATTCATCTATCTATATAGGAGAGAACAGAGAGAAACCTAAAAATATAAACTGCTACTGTAAAGGAACGCTTCAAACTAGAAGAACAAAATTTGGTGAGTCAAGTGGTATTTGTGTACCGATCATTACCACCAAGTATCATCAAGATTGGGTGAAAAAATATTTGCTGGTATTTCCGAAACTCGTTATTTGATGTAAGCTTGGCAACCCCTTTCAATGAAAGTGCTTTTCGAAAGTCTGTGCCTAGGGCTACTTGAAGAGGAAACAAACCATGGAGACAAAATTGAAAACTACTTTATTTTGTCAAGTTTCAAAGAGCTACGAAAAACCATGTTGGATTTTGAGTTCCAAATTCATCTATCTATATAGGAGAGTACAGAGGGAAACCTGAAAATATAAACTGCTACTGTAAATGAACGCTTCAAACTAGAAGAACAAAATTTGGTGAGTCAAGTGGGATTTGTGTACCGATCATTACCACCAAGTATCATCAAGATTGGGTGAAAAAATATTTGCTTGTATTTTGGAAACTCGTTATTTCTTATAAGCTTGGCAACCCCTTTCAATGAAAGTGCTTTTCCAAAGTCTGTGCCTAGGGCTACTTGAAGAGGAAAAAAATCATAGAGACAAAACAGAGAACTCCTTTTTTTCAAGTTTAAAAGAGGTACTTCAAACCATGTTGGATTTAGAGTTCCAAATTCATCTCTCTGTATAGGAGAGAACAGAGGGAAACCTAAAAGTATAAACTGCTACTGCAGAAGAATGCTTCAATCTAGAAGAACAAAATTTGGTGAGCCAAGTGGGATTTGAGTACAGATCCTAACCCCCAAGTATCATCAAGATTGGGTAAAAAAATATTTTCTGGTATTTCGGAAACTCGTTATTTCTTAGAAGCTTGGCAACCCCTCTCAGTGAACGTACCTTTCCACAGTCTGTGCCTAGCGCTACTTGAAGAGGAAACAAACCATAGAGACTAAACTTAGAACTCCTTTATTTTGTCCAGTTTCAAAGACCTACTACAAACCATGTTGGATTTTGAGTTTCAAATTCATCTATCTATATAGGAGAGAACAGAGGGAAACCTAAAAATATAAACTGCTACTGTAAATGAACGCTTCAAACTAGAAGAACAAAATTTGGTGAGTCAAGTGGGATTTGTGTACCAATCATTACCACCAAGTATCATCAAGATTGGTTGAAAAAATATTTGCTGGTATTTTGGAAACTCGTTATTTCTTGGAAGCTTGGCAACCCCTTTCAATGAAAGTTCTTTTCCACAGTCTCTGTTAGGGCTACTTGAAGAGGAAACAAACAATAGAGAAAAAACTGAAAACTACTTTATTTCGTCAAGTTTCAAAGAGCTACTACAAACCATGTTGGATTTAGAGTTCCAAATTCATCTATCTATATAGGAGAGAACAGAGAGAAACCTAAAAATATAAACTGCTACTGTAAAGGAACGCTTCAAACTAGAAGAACAAAATTTGGTGAGTCAAGTGGTATTTGTGTACCGATCATTACCACCAAGTATCATCAAGATTGGGTGAAAAAATATTTGCTGGTATTTCCGAAACTCGTTATTTGATGTAAGCTTGGCAACCCCTTTCAATGAAAGTGCTTTTCGAAAGTCTGTGCTTAGGGCTACTTGAAGAGGAAACAAACCATGGAGACAAAATTGAAAACTACTTTATTTTGTCAAGTTTCAAAGAGCTACGACAAACCATGTTGGATTTTGAGTTCCAAATTCATCTATCTATATAGGAGAGTACAGAGGGAAACCTGAAAATATAAACTGCTACTGTAAATGAACGCTTCAAACTAGAAGAACAAAATTTGGTGAGTCAAGTGGGATTTGTGTACCGATCATTACCACCAAGTATCATCAAGATTGGGTGAAAAAATATTTGCTTGTATTTTGGAAACTCGTTATTTCTTATAAGCTTGGCAACCCCTTTCAATGAAAGTGCTTTTCCAAAGTCTGTGCCTAGGGCTACTTGAAGAGAAAAAAAACCATGGAGACAAAACAGAGAACTCCTTTTTTTTTCAAGTTTAAAAGAGCTACTTCAAACCATGTTGGATTTAGAGTTCCAAATTCATCTATCTGTATAGGAGAGAACAGAGGGAAACCTAAAAGTATAAACTGCTACTGCAGAAGAACGCTTCAATCTGGAAGAACAAAATTTGGTGAGCCAAGTGGGATTTGAGTACAGATCCTAACCCCCAAGTATCATCAAGATTGGGTGAAAAAATATTTTCTGGTATTTCGGAAACTCGTTATTTCTTAGAAGCTTGGCAACCCCTCTCAGTGAACGTGCCTTTCCACAGTCTGTGCCTAGCGCTACTTGAAGAGGAAACAAACCATAGAGACTAAACTTAGAACTCCTTTATTTTGTCCAGTTTCAAAGACCTACTACAAACCATGTAGGATTTTGAGTTCCAAATTCATCTATCTATATAGGAGAGAACAGAGGGAAACCTAAAAATATAAACTGCTACTGTAAATGAACGCTTCAAACTATAAGAACAAAATTTGGTGAGTCAAGTGGGATTTGTGTACCAATCATTACCACCAAGTATCATCAAGATTGGTTGAAAAAATATTTGCTGGTATTTTGGAAACTCGTTATTTCTTGGAAGCTTGGCAACCCCTTTCAATGAAAGTTCTTTTCCACAGTCTCTGTTAGGGCTACTTGAAGAGGAAACAAACCATAGAGAAAAAACTGAAAACTACTTTATTTCGTCAAGTTTCAAAGAGCTACTACAAACCATGTTGGATTTAGAGTTCCAAATTCATCTATCTATATAGGAGAGAACAGAGAGAAACCTAAAAATATAAACTGCTACTGTAAAGGAACGCTTCAAACTAGAAGAACAAAATTTGGTGAGTCAAGTGGTATTTGTGTAACGATCATTACCACCAAGTATCATCAAGATTGGGTGAAAAAATATTTGCTGGTATTTCCGAAACTCGTTATTTGATGTAAGCTTGGCAACCCCTTTCCATGAAAGTGCTTTTCGAAAGTCTGTGCCTAGGGCTACTTGAAGAGGAAACAAACCATGGAGACAAAATTGAAAACTGCTTTATTTTGTCAAGTTTCAAACAGCTACGACAAACCATGTTGGATTTTGAGTTCCAAATTCATCTATCTATATAGGAGAGTACAGAGGGAAACCTGAAAATATAAACTGCTACTGTAAATGAACGCTTCAAACTAGAAGAACAAAATTTGGTGAGTCAAGTGGGATTTGTATACCGATCATTACCACCAAGTATCATCAAGATTGGGTGAAAAAATATTTGCTTGTATTTTGGAAACTCGTTATTTCTTATAAGCTTGGCAACCCCTTTCAATGAAAGTGCTTTTCCAAAGTCTGTGCCTAGGGCTACTTGAAGAGGAAAAAAACCATAGAGACAAAACAGAGAACTCCTTTTTTTTCAAGTTTAAAAGAGCTACTACAAACCATGTTGGATTTAGAGTTCCAAATTCATCTGTCTATATAGGAGAGAACAGAGGGAAACCTAAATATAAAAATTGCTACTGTATGGGAAAGCTTCAACCTAGAAGAGCAAAATTTGGTGAGCCAACTGGGATTTGTGTACTGATCCTAACCACCGAATATCATCAAGATTGGGTGAAAAAATATTTCCTGGTATTTCGGAAACTCGTTATTTCTTAGAAGCTTGGCAACCCCTCTCAATGAAAGTGCTTTTCCACAGTCTGTGCCTAGGATTACATTAAGAGGAAACAAACCATAGAGACAAAACTGAGAAATACCTTATTTTCTCAAGTTTCAAAGAGCTACTACAAACCATGTTGGATTTAGAGTTCAAATTCATCGATCTATATAGGGGAGAACAGAGTGAAACGTAAATATTAAAACTGCTACTGTAGACGAAAGCTTAAACCTAGAAGAACAAAATTTGGTGAGCCAAGTGGGATTCGTGTACTGATCATTACCACCAAGTATCATCAAGATTGGGTGAAAAAATATTTGCTGGTATTTCGGAAACTCGTTATTTCTTAGAGGCTTGGGAACCCATCTCAATGAAAGTGCTTTTCCACAGTCTGTGCCTATTGCTACTTGAAGAGGAAACAAACCATATAGACAAAACTGAGAACTATTATATTTTGTCATGTTTCAAAGAGCTACTACAAACCATGTTGAATTTAGAGTTCCAAATTCATCTATCTATACAGGACAGAAAAGAGGGAAACCTAAAAATAAAAATTACTACGGTATACGAACGCTTCAACATAGAAGAACAAAATATGGTGAGCCAAGTGGGATTTGTGTACTTGTCATTACCACCATGTATCATCAAGATTGCTTGAAAAAATATTTGCTGGTATTTCGAAAACTCGTAATTTCTTGGAAGCTTGGCAAGCCCTTTCAATGAAAGTGCTTTTCCACAGTCTCTGCTTAGGACTACTTGAAGAGGAAACAAACCATAGAGACAAAACTGAGAACTACTTTTTTTTTCAAGTTTCAAAGAGGTACTACAAACCATGTTGGATTTAGAGTTCCAAATTCAACTATCTATATAGGTAAGAAAGGAGTGAAACCTAAAAATAAAAACTGCTACTGTAAACGAACGCTTCAACATAGAAGAACAAAATTTGGTGAGCCAAGTGGGATTTATGTACTTGTTATTAGGACCACGTATCATCAAGATTGGGTGAAAAAATGTTTGCTGGTATTTCGGAAACTCGTAATTTCTTAGAAGTTTGGCAACCCCTCTCAATGAAAGTGCTTTTCCACAGTCTCTGCTTAGGGCTACTTGAAGAGGAAATAAACCATAGAGACAAAACTGAGAACTACTTTTTTTGTCAAGTTTCAAAGAGCTACTACAAACCATGTTTGATTTAGAGTTCCAAATTCATCTATCTATATAGGAGAGAACAGAGAGAAACCTAAAAATATAAACTGCTACTGTAAAGGAACGCTTCAAACTAGAAGAACAAAATTTGGTGAGTCAAGTGGTATTTGTGTACCCATCATTACCACCAAGTATCATCAAGATTGGGTGAAAAAATATTTGCTAGTATTTCGGAAACTCGTTATTTGATGTAAGCTTGGCAACCCCTTTCAATGAAAGTGCTTTCGAAAGTCTGTGCCTAGGGCTACTTGAAGAGGAAACAAACCATGGAGACAAAATTGAAAACTACTTTATTTTGTCAAGTTTCAAAGAGCTACGACAAACCATGTTGGATTTTGAGTTCCAAATTCATCTCTCTATATAGGAGAGTACAGAGGGAAACCTGAAAATATAAACTGCTACTGTAAATGAATGCTTCAAACTAGAAGAACAAAATTTGGTGAGTCAAGTGGGATTTGTGTACCGATCATTACCACCAAGTATCATCAAGATTGGGTGAAAAAATATTTGCTTGTATTTTGGAAACTCGCTATTTCTTATAAGCTTGGCAACCCCTTTCAATGAAAGTGCTTTTCCAAAGTCTGTGCCTAGGGCTACTTGAAGAAGAAAAAAAACCATAGAGACAAAACAGAGAACTCCTTTTTTTTTCAAGTTTAAAAGAGCTACTACAAACCATGTTGGATTTAGAGTTCCAAATTCATCTATCTGTATAGGAGAGAACAGAGGGAATCCTAAATATAAAAACTGCTACTGTAAACGAACGCTTCAACCTAGAAGAACAAAATTTGTTGTGCCAAGTGGGATTTGTGTACTGATCATTACCACTAAGTATCATCAAGATTGGGTATAAAAATATTTGCTGGTATTTCGGAAACTCGTTATTTCTTAGAAGCCTCGCAACCCCTCTCAATGAAAATATTTTCCACAGTCTGTGCCTAGGGCTACTTGAAGAGGAAACAAACCATAGACACAAAACTGAGAACTGCTTTATTTTGTCAAGTTTCAAAGAGCTACTACAAACCATGTTGGATTTAGAGTTCCAAATTCATCTATCTGTATAGGAGAGATTAGAGGGAAACCTAAAAATATAAACTGCTACTGTAGACGAACGCTTCAATCTAGAACAACAAAATTTGTTGAGCCTAGTGGGATGAGTACAGATCCTAACCCCCAAGTATCATCAAGATTGGGTGAAAAAATATTTGCTGGTATTTGGGAAACTCGTTATTTCTAAGAAGCTTGGCAACCCCTCTTAGTTAACGTGCCTTTCCACAGTCTGTGCCTAGCGCTACTTGAAGAGGAAACAAACCATAGAGACTAAACTGAGAACTCCTTTATTTTGTCAAGTTTCAAAGACCTACTACAAACCATGTTGGATTTTGAGTTCCAAATTCATATATCTATATAGGAGAGAACAGAGGGAAACCAAAAAATAAAACTGCTACTGTAAAGGAACGCTTCAACCTAGAAGAACAAAATTTGGTGAGCCAAGTGGGATTTGTGTACTTGTCATTTCCTCCACGTATCATCAGGATTGGGTGAAAAAATATTTGCTGGTATTTTGGAAACTCGTTATTTATTAGAAGCTTGGCAACCCCTATCAATGAAAGTGCTTTTCCACAGTCTGTGCCTATGGCTACTTGAAGAGAAAACAAACCATAGAGACAAAACTGGGAACTCCTTTTTTTGTCAAGTTTCAAAGAGCTACTACAATCCATGTTGGATTTAGAGTACCTAATTCATCAATCTATATAGAATAGAACAGAGTGGAACCTAAATATAAAAACTGCTACTGTAGACGAACGCTTCAAAATAGAAGAACAAAATTAGGTGAGCCAAGTGGGATTTGTGTATTGATCATTAGCACCTAGTATCATCAAGATTGGGTGAAAAAATATTTGCTGGTATTTCGGAAACTCCTAATTTCTTTGAACCTTGGCAACCCCTTTCAATGAAAATGCTTTTTCCCAGTCTCTGCTTAGGACTAATTGAAGAGGAAACAAACCATAGAGACAAAACTGAGAACTCCATTATTTTGTCAAGTTTCAAAGAGCTACTATAAACCATGTTGGATTTAGAGTTCCAAATTTATCTATCTATATAGAAGAGTACAGAGTGGAACCTAAATATAAAAACTGCTACGGTAGACGAACGCTTCAACCTAGAAGAACAAAATTTGGTGAGCCAAGTGGGATTTGTGAAGTGATCATTACCACCAAGTATCATCAAGTTTGGGTCAAAAAATATTTGCTGGTATTTCGGAAACTTGTTATTTCTGGAAGCCTGGCAAACCCTTTCAATGAAAATGCTTTTCCACAGTCTCTGCTCAGGGCTACTTGAAGAGGAAACAAACCATAGAGACAAAACTGAGAACTCCTTTTTTTGTCAAGTTTCAAAGAGCTACTGCAAACCATGTTGTATTTAGAGTTCCTAATTCATCTATCTATATAGGAGAGAACAGAGTGAAACCTAAATATAAAAACTCCTACTGTAGACGAACGCTTCAACCAAGAAGAACAAAATTTGGTGAGCCAAGTGGGATTTGTGTACTGATCATTACCACCAAGTATCATCAAGATTGGGTGAAAAAATATTTGCTGGTATTTCGGAAACTCGATATTTCTTGGAAGCTTGGCAAGCCCTTTCAATGAAAGCGCTTTTCCACAGTCTGTGCCTAATGCAACTTGAATAGGAAACAAACCATAGAGAAACAACTGAGAACTCCTTTATTTTGTCAAGTTTCAAACAGCTACTACAAACCATGTTGGATTTAGAGTTCCTATTTCATCTATCTATATAGGAGAGAACAGAGTGAAACCTAAATATAATAACTGCTACTGTAGACGAACGCTTCAACCTAGAAGAACAAAATTAGGTGAGCCAAGTGGGATTTGTGTACTTGTCATTACCACCATGTATCATCAAGATTGGGTGAAAAAATATTTGCTGGAATTTCGGAAACTCGTTATTTCTTAGAAGCTTGGCAACCCCTCTCAATGAAAGTGCCTTTCCACAGTCTGTGCATAGGGCTACCTGAAGAGGAAACAAACCATTGAGACAAAACTGAGAACTGCTTTATTTAGTAAAGTTTCAAAGAGCTAGTGCAAACCATGTTGGATTTAGAGTTCCAAATTCAACTATCTATATAGGAGAGAACAGAGTGATACCTAAAAAATATAAACCGCTACTATAAAGGAACACCTCAACCTAGAAGAACAAAATTTGGTGAGGCAAGTGGGATTTGTGTACTTGTCATTACCACCACGTATCATCCAGATTGGGTGAAAAAATATTTGCTGGTATTTCGGAAACTCCTAATTTCTTGGAAGCTTGGCAACCCCTTTCAATGAAAGTGCTTTTCGCCAGTCTCTGATTAGGGCTACTTGAAGAGGAAACAAACCTTAGAGACAAAACTGAGAACTACTTTATTTTGTCAAGTTTCAAAAAGCTACTACAAACCATGTTGGATTTAGAGTTCCAAATTCATCTATCTATATAGGAGAGAACAGAGTGAAACCTAAAAATAAAAACTGCTACTGTAAACGAACGCTTCAACCTAGAAGAACAAAATTTGGTGAGCCAAGTGGGATTTGTGTACTTGTCATTACCACCACGTATCATCAAGATTGGGTGAAAAAATATTTGCTGCTATTTCGGAAACTCGTTATTTCTTACAAACTTGGAAACCTCTCTCAATGAAAGTGCTTTTCCGCAGTCTCTGCCAAGGGCTACTTGAAGACTAAACAAACCATAGAGACAAAACTGAGAACACCTTTATTTTGTCAAGTTTCAAAGAGCTACTGCAAACCATGTTGGATTTAGAGTTCCAAATTCATCTATCTATATAGGAGAGAAAAAAGAGAAACCTAAAAATAAAAACTGCTCCTGTAAACGAACGCTTCAACCTAGAAGAACACAATTTGGTGAGCCAAGTGGGATTTGTGTCCTGATCATTACCACCACGTATCATCAAGATTGGGTGAAAAAATATTTGCTGGTATTTCGGAAACTCGTTATTTCTTAGAAGCTTGGCAACCCCTCTCAGTGAACGTGCCTTTCCACAGTCTGTGCCTAGCGCTACTTGAAGAGGAAACAAACCATAGAGACTAAACTTAGAACTCCTTTATTTTGTCCAGTTTCAAAGACCTACTACAAACCATGTTGGATTTTGAGTTCCAAATTCATCTATCTATATAGGAGAGAACAGAGGGAAACCTAAAAATATAAACTGCTACTGTAAATGAACGCTTCAAACTAGAAGAACAAAATTTGGTGAGTCAAGTGGGATTTGTGTACCAATCATTACCACCAAGTATCATCAAGATTGGTTGAAAAAATATTTGCTGGTATTTTGGAAACTCGTTATTTCTTGGAAGCTTGGCAACCCCTTTCAATGAAAGTTCTTTTCCACAGTCTCTGTTAGGGCTACTTGAAGAGGAAACAAACCATAGAGAAAAAACTGAAAACTACTTTATTTCGTCAAGTTTCAAAGAGCTACTACAAACCATGTTGGATTTAGAGTTCCAAATTCATCTATTTATATAGGAGAGAGCAGAGGGAAATCTAAATATAAAAATTGCTACTGTATGGGAAAGCTTCAACCTAGAAGAGCAAAATTTGGTGAGCCATCTGGGATTTGTGTACTGATCCTAACCACCGAATATCATCAAGATTGGTTGAAAAAATATTTCCTGGTATTTCGGAAACTCGTTATTTCTTAGAAGCTTGGCAAACCCTCTCAATGAAAGTGCTTTTCCACAGTCTGTGCCTAGGGCTACTTTAAGAGGAAACATACCATATAGACAAAACTGAGAAATACCTTATTTTCTCAAGTTTCAAAGAGCTACTACAAACCATGTTGGATTTAGAGTTCAAATTCATCTATCTATATAGGGGAGAACAGAGTGAAACGTAAATATAAAAACTGCTACTGTAGACGAAAGCTTAAACCTAGAAGAACAAAATTTGGTGAGCCAAGTGGGATTTGTGTACTGATCATTACCACCAAGTATCATCAAGATTGGGTGAAAAAATATTTGCTGGTATTTCGGAAACTCGTTATTTCTTAGAGGCTTGGCAACCCATCTCAATGAAAGTGCTTTTCCACAGTGTGTGTATATTGCTACTTGAAGAGGAAACAAACCATAGAGACAAAACTGAGAACTATTTTATTTTGCCATGTTTCAAAGAGCTACTACAAACCATGTTGAATTTAGAGTTCCAAATTCATCTATCTATACAGGACAGAACAGAGGGAAACCTAAAAATAAAAATTACTACGGTATACGAACGCTTCAACCTAGAAGAACAAAATTTGGTGAGCCAAGTGGGATTTGTGTACTTGTCATTACCACCACGTATCATCAAGATTGCTTGAAAAAATATTTGCTGGTATTTCGAAAACTCGTAATTTCTTGGAAGCTTGGCAACCCCTTTCAATGAAAGTGCTTTTCCACAGTCTCTGCTTAGGACTACTTGAAGAGGAAACAAACCATAGAGACAAAACTGAGAACTACTTTTTTTTCTCAAGTTTCAAAGAGCTTCTACAAACCATGTTGGATTTAGAGTTCCAAATTCATCTATCTATATAGGAGAGAACAGAGTGAAACCTAAAAATAAAAACTGCTACTGTAAACGAACGCTTCAACATAGAAGAACAAAATTTGGTGAGCCAAGTGGGATTTGTGTACTTGTCATTACCACCAAGTATCATCAAGATTGGGTGAAAAAATATTTGATGATATTTCAGAAAATCTTTATTTCTTAGAAGCTTGGCAACCCCTCTCAATGAAAGTGCTTTTCCACAGTCTGTGCCTAGGGCTACTTGAAGAGGAAACAAACCATAGAGACAAAAATGAGAACTCCTTTATTTTGTCACGTTTCAAAGAGCTACTACAAACCATGTTGGATTTAGAGTTCCAAATTCATCTTTCTATATAGGAGAGAACAGAGTGAAACCGAAAAATAAAAACTGCTACTGTAAAGGAACGCTACAACCTAGAAGAACAAAATTTGGTGAGCCAAGTGAGATTTGCGTACTGATAATTACCACCAAGTATCATCAAGATTGGGTGAAAAAATATTTGCTGGTATTGGGGAAACTCGTTATTTCTTACAGGCTTGCCAAACCCTCTCAATGAAAGTTCTTTTCCACAGTCAGTGCCTAGGGCTATTTGAAGAGGAAACAAACCATAGGGACAAAACTGAGAACTACTTTATTTTGTCAAGTTTCAAAGAGCTACTACAAACAATGTTGGATTTAGAGTTCCAAATTCATCTATCTATTTAGGGGAGAAAAGAGTGGAACCTAAAAATAAATACTGCTACTGTGAAGGAACGATTCAACCTAGAAGAACAAAATTTGGTGAGCCAAGTGGGATTTGTGTACTTGTCATTACCTCCACGTATCATCAAGATTGGGTGAAAAAATATTTGCTGGTATTTCGGAAACTCGTTATTTCTTAGAAGCTTGGCAACCCCTCTAAATGAAAGTGCTTCACCACAGTCTGTGCCTAGGGCTACTTGAATAGGAAACAAACCATAGAGACAAAACTGAGAACTCCTTTATTTTGTCAAGTTTCAAAGACCTACTACAAACCACGTTGGATTTAGCGTTCCAAATTCATCTAACTATATAGAAGAGAACAGAGTGAAACCTAAATATAAACACTGCTACTGTAGACAAACACTTCAACCTAAAAGAACAAAATTTGGTGAGCAAAGTGGGATTTGTGTACTGATCATTACCACCGTGTACCATCAAGATTGGGTGAAAAAATATTTGGTGGTATTTCGGAAACTCGTTATCTCTTAGAAGATTCCAACCCCTCTCAATGAAAGTGCTTTTCCACATCTCTGCTTAGGGCTACTTGAAGAGGAAACAAAGCATAGAGACAAAACTGAGAACACCTTTATTTTGTCAAGTTTCTAAGAACTACTGCAAACCATGTTGGATTTAGAGTTCCAAATTCATCTATCTATATAAGAGAGAAAACAGTGAAACCTAAATATATAAACCGCTACTGTAGACGAACGCTTCAACCTAGAAGAACAGAATTTGGTGAGCCAACTGGGATTTGTGTACTGATCATTACCACCGAGAATCATCAAGATTGGGTGAAAAAATATTTGCTGGTATTTCAGAAACTCGTCATTTCTTAGAAGATTTGCAACCCCTCTCAATGAAAGTCCTTCTCCACAGTCTGTGTCTAGGGCTACTTGAAGAGGAAACAAACCATAGAGACAAAACTGAGAACTCTTTTATTTTGTCAAGTTTCAAAGAGCTACTACAAACCATGTTGGATTTAGCGTTCCAAATTCATCTATCTATATAGAAGAGAACAGAATGGAACCTAAATATAAAAACTGCTACTGTAGACGAACGCTTCAACCTAGAAGAACAAAATTTGGTGAGCCAAGTGGGATTTGTGTACTGATCATTACAACCACGTATCATCAAGACTGGGTGAAAAAATATTTGCTGGTATTTTCTAAACTCGTTATTTCTAAGAAGCTTGGCAACCCCTCTCAATGAAAGTGCTTTTCAAGAGTCTGTGCCTGGGGATACTTCAAGAGGAAACAAACCATAGAGACAAAACTGAGATCTCATTTATTTTTTGAAGTTTCAACGAGCTACTACAAACCGTGTTGGATTTATAATTCCAAATTCATCTCTCCATATAGGAGAGAAAAGAGTGAAACCTAAAAATAAAAACTGCTACTTTAAAGGAACGCTTCAACCTCGAAGAAAACAATTTGGTGAGCCAAGTGAGATTCGTGTACTTGTCATTACCACCACGTATCATCAAGATTGGCTTAAAAAAATATTTGCTGGTATTTCGGAAACTCGTTATTTCTTGGAAGCTTGGCAACCCCTTTCAATGAAAGTGCTTTTCCACAGTGTCTAATTAGGGCTACTTGGAGAGGAAACAAACCATAGAGACAATACTGAGAACTCCTTATTTTTGTCAAGTTTCAAAGAGGTACTACAAACCATGTTGGATTTAGAGTTCCAAATTCATCTATCTATATAGGAGAGAAGACTGAAACCTAAATATATAAACTGCTACTAAAGACGAACGCTTCAACCTAGAAGAAGAATATTTGGTGAGCCAAGTGGGATTTGTGTACTGATCATTACTACCAAGTATCATCAAGACTGGGTTAAAAAATATTTGCAGGTATTTCGGAAACTAGTTATTTGTTAGAAGCTTGGCAACCCCTCTGAATGAAAGTGCTTTTCCACAGACTGTTCCTAGGGCTACTTGAAGAGTAAACAAACCATAGATACAAAACTGAGAACTCCTTTATTTTTTCAAGTTTCAAAGACCTACTACAAACCATGTTGGATTTAGAGTTCCAAAATCCTCTATCTATATAGGAGAGAAAAGAGTGAAACCTAAAAATAAAAACTGCTACTGTAAAGGAATGCTTAAACCTAGAAGAACAAAATTTTTTGAGCCAAGTGGGATTTGTGTACTTGTCATTACCACCACGTATCTTCAAGTTTGGGTGAAAAAATATTTGCTGGTATTTCGGAAGCTAATTATTTCTTAGAAGCTTGGCAACACTCTCAATGAAAGTGCTTCTCCACAGTCTGTGCCTAGGGCTACTTGAAGAGGAAAAAACTATCTAGAGAAAACGGAGAACTACTTTATTTTATCAAGTTTCAAAGAGCTACTACAAACCATGTTGGATTTAGCGTTCCAAAGTCATCTATCTATATAGAAGAGAACACAGTGAAACCTAAAACTGAAAACTGCTACTGTAGACGAACGCTTCAACCTAGAAGAACAAAATTCGGTGAGCCAAGTGGAATTTGTGTACTTGTCATTACCACCACGTATCATCAAGATTGGGTGAAAAAATATTTGCTGGTATTTCAGAAACTCGTAATTTCTTGGAAGCTAGGCAACCCGTTTCAATGAAAGTGCTTTTCCACAGTCTCTGCTTAGGGCTACTTTAAGAGGAAACAAACCATAGAGACAAAACTGAGAACTCCTTTATTATGTCAAGTTTCAAAGAGCTACTAGAAACCATGTTGGATTTAGAGTTCCAAATTTATCTATCGATATAGGATAGAACAGAGTGAAACCTAAAAATATAAACTGCTACTGTAAACAAACGCTTCAAACTAGAAGTATAAAATTGGTGAGTCAAGTGGGATTTGTGTTCCGATCATTACTACCAAGTATCATCAAGATTGGGTGAAAAAATATTTGCTGGTATTACGGAAACTCGTTATTTCTTGAAAACTTGGCAACCTCTTTCAATGAAAGGGCTTTTCCACAGTCTGTGACTAGAGCTACTTGAAGAGGAAACAAACCATAGAGACAAAACTGAGAACTCCTTTATTTTGTCAAGTTTCAAAGGGCTACTACAAACCATTTTGGATTTAGCTTTCCAAATTCATCTAACTATATAGAAGAGAACAGAGTGAAACCTAAAAATAAAAACTGCTACTGTAAGAGAACGCTTCAACCTAGAAGAACACAATTTGGTGAGCAAAGTGGGATTTTTGTACTGGGCATTACCACCGGGTATCATCAAGATTGGGTAAAAACATAGTTCCTGATATTTCGGAAACTCGTAATTTCTTGGAAGCTTGGCAACCCCTTTCAATTACAGTGCTTTTCCACAGTCTCTGCTTAGGGCTACTTGAAGAGGAAACAAACCATAGAGACAAAATTGAGAACTCTTATATTTTGTCAAGTTTCAAAGAGCAACTACAAACCATGTTGAATTTAGAGTTCCAAATTCATCTATCTATATAAGAGAGAACAGAATGAAACCTACATATAAAAACTGCAACTGTAGACGAACGCTTCAACCTAGAAGAACACAATTTGGTGAGCCAAGTGGGATTTGTGTACGGATCATTACAACCGCGTATCATCAAGATTGGTTGAAAAAATATTTGCTGGTATTTCGGAATCTCGCTATTTCTTAGAAGCTTGGCAACCCCTCTCAATGAAAGTGCTTTTCCACAGTCGGTGTCTAGGGCTACTTGAAGAGGAAACAAACCATAGAGACAAAACTGAGAACTCCTTTATTTTGTCAAGTTTCAAAGAGCTACTGCAAACCATGTTGGATTTAGAGTTCCAAATTCATCTATCTATATAGGAGAGAACAGAGGGAAACCTAAATATAAAACGTGCTACTGTAGACGAACGCTTCAACCTAGAAGAACACAATTTGGTGAGCCAAGTGGGATTTGTTTACTGATCATTACCACCACGTATCATGAAGATTGGTTGAAAAAACATTTGCTGGTATTTCGGAAAGTCGTTATTTCTTAGAAGCTTGGCAACCCCTCTCAATGAAAGTACTTTTAAACAGTCTGTGCAGGGCTACTTGAAGAGGAAACAAACCATAGAGACAAAACTGAGAAGTACTTTATTTTGTCAAGTTTCAAAGAGCTAGTACAAACCATGTTGGATTTAGAGTTCCAAATTCATCTATCTATATAGGAGAGAAAAGAGTGAAACCTAAAAATAAAAACTACTACTGTAAAGGAATTCTTCAACCTAGAAGAACAAAATTTTCTGAGCCAAGTGGGATTTGTGTAATGTCATTACCACCACGTATCATCAATATTGGGTGAAAAAATACTTGCTGGTATTTCGGAACTCGTTCTTTCTTAGAAGCTTCGCAACCCCTCTCAATGGAACTGCTTTTCAACAGTCAGTGCCTAGGGCTACTTGAAGAGGAAACAATCCATAGAGACCAAACTGAGAACTCCTTTATTTTGTCAAGTTTCAAAGAGCTACTACAAACCATTTTGGATTTAGCGTTCCAAATTCCTCTAACTATATAGAAGAGAACAGAGTGAAACCTAAAAATAAAAACTGCTACTGTAAGAGAACGCTTCAACCTAGAAGAACACAATTTGGTGAGCCAAGTGGGATTTTTGTACTGGGCATTACCACCGGGTATCATCAAGATTGGGTAAAAACATAGTTCCTGATATTTCGGAAACTCGTAATTTCTTGGAAGTTTGGCAACCCCTTTCAATTACAGTGCTTTTCCACTGTCTCTGCTTAGGGCTACTTGAAGAGGAAACAAACCATAGAGACAAAATTGAGAACTCCTTTATTTTGTCAAGTTTCAAAGAGCTACTACAAACCATGTTGAATTTAGAGTTCCAAATTCATCTATCTATATAAGAGAGATCAGAGTGAAACCTACATATAAAAACTGCAACTGTAGACGAACGCTTCAACCTAGAAGAACACAATTTGGTGAGCCAAGTGGGATTTGTGTACGGATCATTACAACGGCGTATCATCAAGATTGGTTGAAAAAATATTTGCTGGTATTTTGGAATCTCGCTATTTCTTAGAAGCTTGGCAACCCCTCTCAATGAAAGTGCTTTTCCACAGTCGGTGTCTAGGGCTACTTGAAGAGGAAACAAACCATAGAGACAAAACTGAGAACTCCTTTATTTTGTCAAGTTTCAAAGAGCTACTGCAAACCATGTTGGATTTAGAGTTCCAAATTCATCTATCTATATAGGAGAGAACAAAGGCAAACCTAAATATAAAATGTGCTACTGTAGACGAATGCTTCAACCTAGAAGAACACAATTTGGTGAGCCAAGTGGGATTGTGTACTGATCATTACCACCAAGTATCAAGAAGATTGGATGAAAAAACATTTGCTGGTATTTCGGAAAGTCGTTATTACTTAGAAGCTTGGCAACCCCTCTCAATGAAAGTACTTTTAAACAGTCTGTGCAGGGCTACTTGAAGAGGAAACAAACCATAGAGACAAAACTGAGAAGTACTTTATTTTGTCAAGTTTCAAAGAGCTAGTACAAACCATGTTGGATTTAGAGTTCCAAATTCATCTATCTATATAGGAGAGAAAAGAGTGAAACCTAAAAATAAAAACTGCTACTGTAAAGGAATTCTTCAAGCTAGAAGAACAAAATTTTCTGAGCCAAGTGGGATTTGTGTAATGTCATTACCACCATGTATCATCAATATTGGGTGAAAAAATACTTGCTGGTATTTCGTAAACTCGTTCTTTCTTAGAAGCTTGGCAACTCCTCTCAATGAAAGTTCTTTTCCACAGTCAGTGCCTAGGGCTACTTGAAGAGGAAACAAACCATAGAGACCAAACTGAGAACTCCTTTATTTTGTCAAGTTTCAAAGAGCTACTACAAACCATTTTGGATTTAGCGTTTCAAATTCATCTAACTATATAGAAGAGAACAGAGTGAAACCTAAAAATAAAAACTGCTACTGTAAATGAACGCTTCAACCTAGAAGAACAAAATTTGGTGAGCCATGTGGGATTTTTGTAATCTGCATTACCACCGGGTATCATCAAGATTGGGTAAAAAAATATTTCCTGGTATTTCCGAAACTCGTAATTTCTTGGTATCTTGGCAACCCCTTTCAATGAAAGTGCTTTTCCACAGTCTCTGATTAGGGCTACTTGAAGAGGAAACAAACCATAGAGACAAAACTGAGAACTCCTTTATTTTCTCAAGTTTCAAAGAGCTACTACAAACCATGTTGGATTTAGCGTTCCAAATTCATCTATCTATATAGAATACAACAGAGTGGAACCTAAATATAAAAAATGCTACTGTAGACGAACGCTTCAACCTAGAAGAACACAATTTGATGAGCCAAGTTGGATTTGTGTATTGATCATTACCACCACGTATCATCAAGATTGGGTGTAAAAATATTTGCTGGTATTTCGGAAACTCGTTATTTCTTAGAAGCTTGACAACCCCTCTCAATGAAAGTGCTTTTCCACAGTCTGTGCCTAAGGCTACTTAAGAGGAAACAATCCATAGAGACAAAACTGAGAACTCCTTTATTTTGCCAAGTTTCAAAGAACTACTACAAACCATGTTGGATTTAGAGTTCCAAATTCTTCTATCTATATAGAAGAGAACAGAGTGAAACCTAAAAATAAAAACTGCTACTGTAAACGACCGCTTCAACCTAGAAGAACAAAATTTGGTGAGCCAAGTGGGATTTGTGTACTGATCATTACCTCCAAGTATCATCAAGTTTGGGGGTAAAAATATTTGCTGGTATTTCTTCTAAGAAGCTTGGCAACCCTTCTCAATAAAAGTGCTTTTCCACAGTCTGTGCCTAGGGCTACTGGAAGAGGAAACAAACCATAGAGACCAAACTGAGAACTCCTTTATTTTGTCAAGTTTCAAAGAGCTACTACAAACCATGTTGGATTTAGAGCTCCAAATTCTTCTATCTATATAGAAGAGAACAGAGTGAAACCTAAAAATAAAAACTGCTACTGTAAACGACCGCTTCAACCTAGAAGAACAAAATTTGGTGAGCCAAGTGGGATTTTTGTACTCTGCATTACCACCGGGTATCATCAAGATTGGGTAAAAAAATATTTCCTGGTATTTCCGAAACTCGTAATTTCTTGGTATCTTGGCAACCCCTCTCAATGAAAGTACTTTTCCACAGTCTGTGAATAGGGCTAATTGAAGAGGAAACAAACCATAGAGACAAAACTGTGAACTTCATTATTTTGTCAAGTTTCAAAAAGCTACTACAAACCATGTTGGATTTATGGTTCCAAATTCATCTATCTATATAGAAGAGAACAGAGTGAAACCTAAATATAAAAACTGCTACTGTAGACAAACGCTTCAACCTAAAAGAACAAAATTTGGTGAGCCAAGTGGGATATGTGTACTGATCATTACCACCATGTACCATCAACATTGGGTGAAAAAATATTTGCTGGTATTTCAGAAACTCGTTATCTCTTAGAAGCTTGCCAACGCCTCTCAATGAAAGTGCTTTTCTACAGTCTCTGCTTAGGGCTACTTGACGAGGAAACAAACCATAGACACAACTGAGAACTTACTTTTTTTGTCAAGATTCAAAGAGCTACTACAAACCATGTTGGATTTAGAGTTCCAAATTCATCTATCTATATAGGAGAGAACAGAGTGAAACCTAAAAATAAAAATTGCTACTGTAAACGAACGCTTCAACCTAGAAGAACAGAATTTGGTGAGACAAGTGGGATTTGTGTACTTGTCGTTACCACCACGTATCATCAAGATTGAATGAAAAAATATTTGCTAGAATTTCGGAAACTCGTAATTTCTTGGATGCGTGGCACCCCTTTCAATTAACGTGCTTTTCCACAGTCTCTGCTTATGGATACTTGAAGAGGAAACAAAACATAGAGACAAAATTGAGAAATCCTTTTTTTTTGTCAAGTTTCAAAGAGCTACTACAAACCATGTTGGATTTAGAGTTCCAAATTCATCTATCTATATAGGAGAGAAAACAGTGAAACCTAAATATATAAACTGCTACTGAAGACGAACGCTTCAACCTAGAAGAAGAATATTTGGTGAGCCAAGTGGGATTTGTGTACTGATCATTACTTCCAAGTATCATCAAGACTGGGTGAAAAAATATTTGCTGGTATTTCGGAAACTATTTATTTGTTATAAGCTTGGCAACCCCTCTCAATGAAAGTGCTTTTCCACAGTCTGTGCCTAGGGATACTTGAGGAGGAAACAAACCATAGAGACAAAACTGAGAACTACTTTATTTTGTTAAGTTTCAAAGAGCTTCTACAAACAATGTTGGATTTAGAGTTCCAAATTCATCTACCTATATAGGAGAGAAAATAGTGAAACCTAAAAGTAAATACTGCTACTGTGAAGGAACGCTTCAACCTAGAAGAACAAAATTTGGTGAGCCAAGTGGGATTTGTGTACTTGTCATTACCTCCACGTATAATCAAGATTGTGTGAAAAAATATTTGCTGGTATTTCGGAAACTCGTTAATTCTTAATTGCTTGGCAACCCCTCTAAATGTAAGTGCTTCTCCACAGTCTGTGTCTAGGGCTTCTTTAAGAGGAAACAAACCATAGAGACAAAACTGAGAACTCCTTTATTTTGTCAAGTTTCAAAGAGCTACTACAAACCATGTTGGATTTAGCATTCCAAATTCATCTATCTATATAGAAGAGAACAGAGTGGAACCTAAATATAAAAACTGCTACTGTAGACGAACGCTTCAACCTAGAAGAACACAAATTGGTGAGCCAAGTGGAATTTGTGTACTGATCATTACCACCAAGTATCATCAAGATTGGGTGAAAAAATATTTACTGGTATTTCGGAAACTCGTTATTTCTTAGAAGCTTGGCAACCTCTTTCAATGAAAGTGCTTTTCCACAGTCTGTGCCTAGGGCTACGTCAGGAGAAAACAAACCATAGAGACAAAACTGAGAACTACTTTATTTTGTCAAGTTTCAAAGAGCTACTACAAACAATGATGGAATTAGAGTTCCAAATTCATCTATCTATATAGGAGAGAAAAGAGTGAAACCTAAAAATAAATACTGCTACTGTGAAGGAACGCTTCAACCTAGAGAACAAAATTTGGTGAGCCAAGTGGGATTTGTGTACTTGTCATTACCTCCATGTATCATCAAGTTTGGGTGAATAAATATTTGCTGCTATTTCAGAAACTCGTTGTTTCTTAAAGGCTTGGCAACCCCTCTAAATGAAAGTGCTTCTCCACAGTCTATGTCTAGGGCTACTTGAAGAGGAAACAAACCATAGAGACAAAAATGAGAATTCCTTTATTTTGTCAAGTTTCAAAGAGCTACTACAAACCATGTTCGATTTAGCGTTCCAAATTCATCTATCTATATAGAAGAGAACAGAGTGGAACCTAAATATAAAAACTGCTACTGTAGACGAACGCTTCAACCTAGAAGAACACAATTTGGTCAGCCAAGTGGGATTTGTGTACTGATCATTACCACCACGTATCATCAAGATTGGGTGAAAAAATATTTGCTGGTATTTCAGAAACTCGTTATTTCTTAGAAGCTTGGCAACCCCTCTCAATGAAAGTGCTTTTCCACAGTCTGTGAATAGGGCTACTTGAAGAGGAAACAAACCATAGAGACAAAACTGAGAACTCCTTTATTTTGCCAAGTTTCAAAGAACTACTACAAACCATGTTGGATTTAGAGTTCCAAATTCATCTATCTTTATAAGAGAGAAAACAGTGAAACCTAAATATATAAACTGGTACTGTAGACTAACGCTTCAACCTAGAAGAACAATGTTTGGTGAGCCAAGTGGGATTTCTGTACTGATCATTACCACCAAGTATCATCAAGATTGGGAGAAAAAATACTTTCTGGTATTTCGGAAACTCTTTATTTCTTAGAAGCTTGGCAACACCTCTCAATGAAAGTGCTTTTCCACAGTCTGTGCCTAGGGCTACTTGAAGAGAAAACAAACCATAGCGACAAAACTGAGAACTCCTTTATTTTGTCCAGTTTTAAAGAGCTACTACAAACCATGTTGGATTTAGAGTTCCAAATTCATCTATCTGTATAGGAGAGAAAAGAGTGAAACCTAAATATAGAAACTGCTACTGTAAAGGAACGTTTCAACCTAGAAGAACAAAAGTTGGTGAGCCAAGTGGGATATGTGTACTTGTCATTACCACCACGTATCATCAAGATTCGGTGAAAAAATATTTGCTGGTATTTCGGAAACTCGTTATTTCTTAGAAGCTTGGCAACCCCTCTCAATTCAAGTGCTTCACCACAGTCTGTGCCTAGGTCTACTTGAATAGGAAACAAACCATACAGAAAAAACTGAGAACTCCTTTATTTTTTCAAGTTTCAAAGACCTACTACAAACCACGTTGGATTTAGCGTTCCAAATTCATCTATCTATATAGAAGACAACAGAGTGGAACCTAAATATAAAAACTGCTACTGTAGACGAACGCTTCAACCTAAAGAACAAAATTTGGTGAGCCAAGTGGGATTCGTGTACTGACCATTACCACCAAGTATCATCAAGATTGGGTGAAAAAATATTTGCTCTTATTTCAGAAACTCGTTATTTCTTAGAAGCTTGGCAACCCCTCTCAATGAAAGTGCTTTTCCACAGTCTGTGACTAGGGCTACTTGAAGAGGAAACAAACCATAGAGACAAAACTGTGAACTCCTTTATTTTGTCAATTTTCAAAGAGCTACTACAAACCATGTTGAATTTAGCGTTCCAAATTCATCTATCTATATAGAAGAGAACAGACTGGAACTTAAATATAAAAACTGCGACTGTAGACGAACGCTTCAACCTAGAAGAACAAAATTTGGTGAGTCAAGTGGGAATTGTGTACCGATCATTACTACCAAGTATCATCAACATTGGGTGAAAAAATAATTGCTGGTATTTCGGAAACTCGTTATTTCTTGGAAGCTTGGCAACCCCTTTCAATGAAAGGCTTTTCAACAGTCTGTGCCTAGGTACTAGTTGAAGAGGAAACAAACCATAGAGACAAAACTGAAAAGTACTTTTTTTGTCAAGTTTCAAAGAGCTACTACAAACCATGTTGTATCTAGATTTCCAAATTCGTCTATCTATATAAGAGAGAACACAGTGAAACCTACAAATAAATACTGCTTCTGTAGACGAACGCTTGAACCTAGAAGAACACAATTTGGTGAGCCAAGTGGGATTTTTGTCCTGATCATTACCACCACGTATCTAGAAGATTGGGTGAAAAAATATTTGCTGGTATTTCGGAAACTCTTTATTTCTTAGAAGCTTGGCAAACCCTCTCAATGAAAGTGCATTTCCACAGTCTGTGAATAGGGCTACTAGAAATGGAAACAAGCCATAGAGAAAACACTGAGAACTTCTTTATTATGTCAAACTTCAAAGAGCTACTACAAACCATGTTGGATTTAGAGTTCCAAATTCATATATCAATATAGGAGATTACAGAGTGAAACCTAAATATAAAAACTGCTACTGTAGACGAACGCTTCAACCTAGAAGAAAAAAATTTGGTCAGCCAAGTGGGATTTGTGTACTGATCATTACCACCATGTATCATCAAGATTGGGTGAAAAAATATTTGCTGGTATTTTGGAAACTCGTTATTTCTTGGAAGCTTGGCAACCCCATTCAATGAAAATGTTTTCCACAGACTCTGCTTAGGGCTACATGAAGAGGAAACAAACCATAGAGAGAAATCTGAGAACTCCTTTATTTTGTCAAGTTTCAAAGAGCTACTGCAAACCATGTTGGATTTAGAGATCCAAATTCATCTATCTATATAGGAGAGAACAGAGGGAAACCTAAATATAAAAACTGCTACTGTAGAATAACGCTTCAACCTAGAGGAACAAAAGTTGGTGAGCCAAGTGGGATTTGTGTACTGATCATTACCACCACGTATCATCAAGACTGGGTGAAAAAATATTTGCTGGTATTTTGGAAACTCTTTATTTCTTAGAAGCTTGGCAACCCCTCTCAATGAAAGTGCTTTTCCACAGTCTGTGCCTACGGCAACTTTAGAGGAAACAAACCATAGCGACAAAACTGAGAACTCCTTTATTTTGTCAAGTTTCAAAGACATACTGCAAACCATGTTGGATTTTGAGTTCCAAATTCATCAATCTTTATAGGAGAGTACAGAGTGAAACCTAAAAATATAAACTGCTACTGTAAACCAACCCTTCAACCTAGAAGAACAAAAATTGGTGATCCAAGTGGGATTTGTGTACTTGTCATTACCACCACGTATCATCAAGATTGGGTGAAAAAATATTTGATGGTATTTTGGAAACTCGTTCTTTCTTAGAAGCTTGGCAACCCCTCTCAATGAAAGAGCTTTTCCACAGTCTGTGCCTAGGGCTTCTTGAAGAGGAAACAAACCATAGAGACAAAACTGAGAACTGCTTTATTTTGTCAAGTTTCAAAGAGCTACTGCAAACCATGTTGGATTTAGAGTTCCAAATTCATCTATCTATATAGGAGAGAACAGAGTGTAACCTAAGTATAAAAACTGTTATTGTAGACGAACGCTTCAACCTAGACGTACAATTATTTGGTGTGCCAAGTGGGATTTGTGTACTGATCATTACCACTAATTATCATCAAGATTGGGTGAAGAAATATTTGCTGGTATTTCGGAAACTCGTTCTTTCTTAGAAGCTTTGCAATCCCTCTCAATGAAAGTGCTTTTCCACAGTCTGTGCCTAGGGATACTTGAAGAAGAAACAAAAATAGAGACAAAATGAGTACTCCTTTATTTTGTCAAGTTTCAAAGAGCTACTGCAAACCATGTTGGATTTAGAGTTCCAAATTCATCTATCTATATAAGAGAGAACAGTGTGAAACCTAAAAATATAAACTGCTACTGTAAACGAACGCTTCATACAAGAAGAACAAAATTTGGTGAGTCAAGTGGGATTTGTGTACTGATCATTACTACCAAGTATCATCAAGATTGGGTGAAAAAATATTTGCTGGTATTTCGGAAACTCGTTATTCCTTGGAAGCTTGTCAACCCCTTTCAATGAAAGTTCTTTTCCACAGTCTGTGCTTAGGGCTACTTGAAGAGGAAACAAACCATAGAGACAAAACTCAGAACAATTTTTTTTTTGTCAACTTTCAAAGAGCTACTACAAACCATGATGTATTTAGAGTTCCAAATTCATCTATCTATATAGGAGAGAACAGAGTGAAACCTAAAAATAAATACTGCTACTGTAATGGAACGCTTCAACCTAGAAGAACAAAATTTGGTGAGCCAAGTGAGATTTGTGTACTTGTCATTACCACCAGGTATCATCAAGATTGGTTGAAAAAATATTTGCTGGTATTTCGGAAACTCATTCTTTCTTAGAAGCTTGGCAACCCCTCTCAATGAGAGTGCTTTTCCACAGTCTGTGCCTAGGGCTACTTGAAGAAGAAACAAACAATAGAGACAAAACTGAGAACTCTTTATTTTGTCATGTTTCAAAGAGCTACTGCAAACCATGTTGGATTTATAGTTCCAAATTCATCTATCTATATAAGAGAGAACAGAGTGAAACATAAAAATATAAACTGCTACTGTAACGGAACGCTTCAAACTAGAAGAACAAAATTCGGTCAGCAATTTGGGATTTGTGAACCCATCATTACCACCAAGTATCATCAAGATTGGGTGAAAAAATATTTGCTGGTATTTCGGAAACTCGTTATTTCTTGGAAGCTTGGCAACAGCTTTCAATGGAAATGCTTTTCCACAGTCTGTACCTAGGGCTACTTGAAGAGGAAACAAACCATAGAGACAAATCTGAGTACTCCTATTTTTTGTCAAGTTTCAAAGAGCTACTACAAACCATGTTGGATTTAGAGTTCCAAATTCATCTATCTATATAAGAGAGAACAGAGTGAAACCTAAATATAAAAACTGCTACTGTAGACGAACGCTTCAATGGAGAAGAACAAAATTTGGTGAGCCAAGTGTGATTTTTGTACTTGTCATTACCACCACGTATCATCAAGATTGGGTGAAGAAATATTTGCTGGTATTTCGGAAACTCGTAATTTCTTGGAAGCTTGCCAACCACTTTCAATGAAACTGCTTTCCCACAGTCTCTGCTTAGGCCTACATGAAGAGGAAAGAAATCACAGAGAAAAAACTGAGAACTACTTTTTTTTTGTGAAGTTTCAAAGAGCTACTACGAACCATGTTGGATTTAGAGTTCCAAATTCATCTATCTACATAGGAGAGAACAGAGGGAAACCTAAAAATAAAAACTGCAACTGGAGACGAATGCTTCAACCAAGAAAAACAAAATTTGGTGAGCCAAGTTGGATTTGTGTACTGATCATTACCACCAAGTTTCATCAAGATTGGGTGAAAAATATTTGCTGGTATTTTGTAAACTCGTTATTTCTTGGAAGCTTGGCAACCCCTCTCAATGAAAGTGCTTTTACACCGTCTCTGCTTAGGGCTACTTGAAGAAGAAACAAACCATAGGGACAAAACTGAGATCTATTATTTTTTGTCAAATTTCAAAGAGCTACTACAAACCATGTTGGATTTAGAGTTCCAAATTCATCTATTTATATAGGAGAGATCAGAGGGAAACCTAAATATAAAAACTGCTACTGTAAAGGATCGCTGCAACCTAGAGGAACACAATTTGGTGAGCGAAGTGGGATTTGTGTACTGATCATTACCACCACGTATCATCAAGATTGGGTGAAAAAATATTTGCTGGTTTTTCAGAAACTCGTTATTTCTTGGAAGCTTGGCAACCCCTCTAAATGAAAGTGCTTTTCCCCAGTCTGTGCCTAGGGCTACTTGAAGAGGAAACAAACCATAGAGAAAAAACTGAGAAATCATTTATTTTGTCAAGTTTCAAAGAGCTACTACAATCCATGTTGGATTTAGAGTTCCAAATTCATCTATCTATATAGGAGAAAACAGAGTGAAACCTAAAATAAAAACTGCTACTGTAGACGAACGCTTCAACGTAGAAGAACAAAATTTGGTGAGCCAAGTGGGATTTGTGTACTGATCATTACCACCAAGTATCATCAAGATTGGGTGAAAAAATATTTGCTGGTATTTTGGAAACTTGTTATTTCTTAGAAGCTTTGCAACCACTCTCAATGAAAATGCTTTTCCACAGTCTGTGACTAGGACTGCATGAAGAGGAAACAAACCATAGAGACAAAACTGAGTACTCCTATTTTTTGTCAAGTTTCAAAGACCTACTACAAACCATGTTGGATTTTGAGTTCCAAATTCATCTATCTATATAGGAGAGAACAGAGGGAATCCTAAATATAAAAACTGCTACTGTAGATGAACGCTTCAACCTAGAAGAACATAATTTGGTGAGCCAAGTGAAATTTGTGTACTGATCATTACCACCAAGAATCATCAAGATTGGATGAAAAAATATTTGCTGGTATTTCGGAAACTCGTTATTTCTTAGAAGCTTGGCAACCCCTCTCAATGAAAGTGCTTTTACACAGTCTGTGCCTAGGGCTACTTGAAGAAGAAACAAACCATAGAGACAAAACTGAGAACTACTTTTTGTCAAGATTCAAAGAGCTACTACAAACCATGTTGGATTTAGAGTTCCAAATTCATCTATCTATATAGGAGAGAACAGAGTGAAACCTAAAAATAAAAATTGCTACTGTAAACGAACGCTTCAACCTAGAAGAACAGAATTTGGTGAGACAAGTGGGATTTGTGTACTTGTCGTTACCACCACGTATCATCAAGATTGAATGAAAAAATATTTGCTCGAATTTCGGAAACTCATAATTTCTTGGATGCGTGGCACCCCTTTCAATTAACGTGCTTTTCCACAGTCTCTGCTTAGGGATACTTGAAGAGGAAACAAACCATAGAGACAAAATTGAGAACTCCTTTTTTTTTGTCAAGTTTCAAAGAGCTACTATAAACCATGTTGGATTTAGAGTTCCAAATTCATCTCTCTATAAGAGAGAACAGAGGGAACCCTAAAAATATAAACTGCTACTGTAAACGAACGTTTCAAACTAGAAGAACAAAATTTGGTGAGCCAAGTGGGTTTTGTGTACTTGTCATTACCAGCACGTATAATCAAGATTGGGTGAAAAAATATTTGCTGGTATTTCGGAATCTCGTAATTTCTTGGAAGCTTGGCAACCCCTTTCAATGAAAGTGCTTTTCCACAGTCTCTGCTTAGGGCTACTTGAAGAGGAAACAAACCATAGAGACAAAACTGAGAACTACATTTTGTCAAGTTTTAAAGAGCGACTAAAAACCATGTTGGATTTAGAGTCCCAAATTCATCTATCTATATAGGAGTGTACAGAGTGAAACCTAAAAATAAAAACTGCTACTGTAGAAGAACGCTTCAACTTGGAAGAAAAAAATTTGGTGAACCAAGTGGGATTTGTGTACTTGTCATTACCACCACGTATCATGAAGATTGGGTGAAAAAATATTTGCTGGTATTTCGGAAACTCGTTATTTCTTGGTAGCTTGGCATCCCCTTTCAATGAAAGTGCTTTTCCACAGTCTGTGCCTAGGGCTACTTGAAGAGGATACAAATTATGGAGACAAAACTGAGAACTCCTTTATTTTGTCAAGTTTCAAAGAGCTACTGCAAACCATGTTGGATTTAGAGATCCAAATTCATCTATCTATATAGGAGAGAAAAGAGTGAAACCCAAAAATAAATACTGCTACTGTGAAGGAACGCTTCAACCTAGAGAACAAAATTTGGAGAGCCAAGTGGGATTTGTGTACTTGTCATTACCTCCACGTATCATCAAGTTTGGGTGAAAAAATATTTGCTGGTATTTCAGAAACTCGTTATTTCTTAAAGGCTTGGCAACCCCTCTAAATGAAAGTGCTTCTCCACAGTCTATTTCTAGGGCTACTTGAAGAGGAAAAAAACCATAGAGACAAAAATGAGAACTCCTTTATTTTGTCAAGTTTTAAAGAGCTACTACAAACCATGTTGGATTTAGCGTTCCAAATTCATCTACTATATAGAAGAGAACAGAGTGGAACCTAAATATAAAAACTGCTACTGTAGACGAACGCTTCAACCTAGAAGAACACAATTTGGTCAGCCAAGTGGGATTTGTGTACTGATCATTACCACCACGTATCATCAAGATTGGGTGAAAAAATATTTGCTGGTATTTCAGAAACTCGTTATTTCTTAGAAGCTTGGCTACCCCTCTCAATGAAAGTGCTTTTCCACAGTCTGTGAATAGGGCTACTTGAAGAGGAAAGAAATCATAGAGAAAAAACTGAGAACTACTTTTTCTTGTGAAGATTCAAAGAGCTACTACTATCCATGTTGGATTTAGAGTTCCAAATTCATCTATTTATATAGGAAGAGATCAGAGGGAAACCTAAATATAAAAACTGCTACTGTAAAGGAAAGCTTAAACCTAGAGGAACACAATTTGGTGAGCCAAGTGGGATTTGTGTACTGATCATTACTGCCACGTATCATCAAGATTGGGTGAAAAAATATTTGCTGGTTTTTCGGAATCTCGTTATTTCTTGGAAGCTTGGCAACCCCTCTAAATGAAAGTGCTTTTCCCCAGTCTGTGCCTAGGGCTACTTGAAGAGGAAACACACCATAGAGACAAAACTGAGAACTCATTTATTTTGTCAAGTTTAAAAAGAGCTACTACAAACCATGTTGGATTTAGAGTTCCAAATTCATCTATCTATATAGGAGAAAACAGAGTGAAACCTAAAAATAAAAACTGCTACTGTAGACGAACGCTTCAACGTAGAAGAACAAAATTTGGTGAGCCAAGTGGGATTTGTGTACTTATCATTACCACCAAGTATCATCAAGATTGGGTGAAAAAATATTTGCTGGTATTTCGGAAAATCGTTATTTCTTAGAAGCTTTGCAACCACTCTCAATGAAAGTGCTTATCCACAGTCTGTGACTAAGACTGCATGAAGAGGAAACAAACCATAGAGACAAAACTGAGTACTCCGATTTTTTGTCAAGTTTCAAAGAGCTTCTACAAACCATGTTGGATTTTGAGTTCCAAATTCATCTATCTATGTAGGAGAGAACAGAGGGAATCCTAAATATGAAAACTGCTACTGTAGACGAACGCTTCAACCTAGAAGAACATAATTTGGTGAGCCAAGTGAAATTTCTGTACTGATCATTACCACCAAGAATCATCAAGATTGGGTGAAAAAATATTTGCTGGTATTTCGGAAACTCGTTATTTCTTAGAAGCTTTGCAACCCCTCTCAATGAAAGTGCTTTTACACAGTCTATGCTTAGGGCTACTTGAAGAAGAAACAAACCATAGAGACAAAACTGAGAACTCATTTATTTTGTCAAGTTTAAAAAGAGCTACTACAAACCATGTTGGATTTAGAGTTCCAAATTCATCTATCTATATAGGAGAAAACAGAGTGAAACCTAAAAATAAAAACTGCTACTGTAGACGAACGCTTCAACGTAGAAAAACAAAATTTGGTGAGCCAAGTGGGATTTGTGTACTGATTATTAATACCAAGTATCATGAAGATTGGGTGAAAAAATATTTGCTGGTATTTCGGAAACTAGTTATTTCTTAGAAGCTTTGCAACCACTCTCAATGAAAGTGCTTTTCCACAGTCTGTGACTAGGACTGCATGAAGAAGAAACAAACCATAGAGACAAAACTGAGTACTCCTATTTTTTGTCAAGTTTCAAAGAGCTACTACAAACCATGTTGGATTTAGAGTTCCAAATTCATCTATCTATATAGGAGAGAACAGAGGGAAACCTAAATATAAAAACTGATACTGTAGACGAACGATTCAACCTAGAAGAACATAATTTGGTGAGCCAAGTGAAATTTGTGTACTGATCATTACCACCAAGTATCATTAAGACTGGGTGAAAAAATATTTGCTGGTATTTAGGAAACACGTTATTTCTTAGAAGCTTGGCAACCCCTCTCAATGAAAGTGCTTTTACACAGTCTGTGCCTAGGGCTACTTGAAGAGGAAACAAACCATAGAGACAAAACTGAGAACTACTTTTTTTGTCAAGTTTTAAAGAGCTACTACAAACCATGTTGGATTTAGAGTTCCAAATTCATCTATCTATGTAGGAGAGAACAGAGGGAAACCTAAAAATATAAACTGATACTGTAAACAAACTCTTCAAACTAGAAAAACAAAATTTGGTGAGCCAAGTGGGGTTAGTGTACTTGTCATTACCACCACGTATCTTCAAGACTGGGTGAAGAATTATTCGCTGGTATTTCGGAAACTCGTAATTTCAGGAAGCTTGGCAACCCCTTTCAATGAAAATGCTTTTCCACAGTCTCTGCTTAGGGCTACATGAAGAGGAAAGAAATCATAGAGAAAAAACTGAGAACTACTTTTTCTTGTGATGTTTCAAAGAGCTACTACTACCCATGTTGGATTTAGAGTTCCAAATTCATCTATCTATATAGGAGAGAACAGAGGGAAACATAAATATAAAAACTGCTACTGTAGACGAACGCTTCAACCTAGAAAAAAAAAATTTGGTGAGCCAAGTGGGATTTGTGTACTGATCATTACCACCAAGTATCATGAAGATTGTGTGAAAAAATATTTGCTGGTATTTCGGAAACTCGTTATTTCTTGGAAGCTTGGCAACCCCTCTCAATGAAAGTGCTTTTACACAGTCTTTGCCTAGTTCTACTTGAAGAGGAAACAAATCATAGAGACAAAACTGAGAACTCCTTTATTTTCTGAAGTTTCAAAGAGCTACTACTAACCATGTTGGATTTAGCGTTCCAAATTCATCTATTTATATAGGAGAGAACAGAGGGAAACCTAAATATAAAAACTGCTACTGGAGACGAACGCTTCAACCAAAAAGAACAAAATTTGGTGAGCCAAGTTCGATTTGTGTACTGATCATTACCACCAAGTATCATCAAGATTGTGTGAAAAAATATTTGCTGGTATTTCGTAAACTCGTTATTTCTTGGAAGCTTGGCAACCCCTCTCAATGAAAGTGCTTTTACACAGTCTTTGCCTAGTTCTACTTGAAGAGGAAACAAATCATAGAGACAAAACTGAGAACTCCTTTATTTTCTGAAGTTTCAAAGAGCTACTACTAACCATGTTGGATTTAGCGTTCCAAATTCATCTATTTATATAGGAGAGAACAGAGGGAAACCTAAAAATATACACTGCTACTGTAAACGAACGCTTCAAACTAGAAGAACAAAATTCGGTGAGCAATTTGGGATTTGTGTACACATCATTACCACCAAGTATCATCAAGATTGGGTGAAAAAATATTTGCTGGTATTTCGGAAACTCGTTATTTCTTGGAAGCTTGGCAACAACTTTCAATGAAAATGCTTTTCCACAGTCTGTACCTAGGGCTACTTGAAGAGGAAACAAACCATAGAGACAAATCTGAGTACTCCTATTTTTTGTCAAGTTTCAAAGAGCTACTAGAACCATGTTGGATTTAGAGTTCCAAATTCATCTATCTATATAAGGGAGACAGAGTGAAACCTAAATATAAAAACTGCTACTGTAAACGAACGCTTCAACCGAGAAGAACAAAATTTGGTGAGCCAAGTGTGATTTTTGTACTTGTCATTACCACCACGTATCATCAAGATTGGGTGAAGAAATATTTGCTGGTATTTCGGAAACTCGTAATTTCTTCGAAGCTTGGCAACCCCTTTCAATGAAACTGCTTTTCCACAGTCTCTGTTTATGGCTACATGAAGAGGAAAGAAATCATAGAGAAAAAACTGAGAACTACTTTTTCTTGTGAAGTTTCAAAGAGCTACTACTAACCATGTTGGATTTAGAGTTCCAAATTCATCTATTTATATAGGAGAGATCAGAGGGAAACCTAAATATAAAAACTGCTACTGTAAAGGAAAGCTTCAACCTAGAGGAACACAATTTGGTGAGCCAAGTGGGATTTGTGTACTATCATTACTGCCACGTATCATCAAGATTGGGTGAAAAAATATTTGCTGGTTTTTCGGAATCTCGTTATTTCTTGGAAGCTTGGCAACCCCTCTAAATGAAAGTGCTTTTCCCCAGTCTGTGCCTAGGGCTACTTGAAGAGGAAACACACCATAGAGACAAAACTGAGAACTCATTTATTTTGTCAAGTTTAAAAAGAGCTACTACAAACCATGTTGGATTTAGAGTTCCAAATTCATCTATCTATATAGGAGAAAACAGAGTGAAACCTAAAAATAAAAACTGCTACTGTAGACGAACGCTTCAACGTAGAAGAACAAAATTTGGTGAGCCATGTGGGATTTGTGTACTTATCATTACCACCAAGTATCATCAAGATTGGGTGAAAAAATATTTGCTGGTATTTCGGAAAATCGTTATTTCTTAGAAGCTTTGCAACCACTCTCAATGAAAGTGCTTATCCACAGTCTGTGACTAAGACTGCATGAAGAGGAAACAAACCATAGAGACAAAACTGAGTACTCCGATTTTTTGTCAAGTTTCAAAGAGCTTCTACAAACCATGTTGGATTTTGAGTTCCAAATTCATCTATCTATGTAGGAGAGAACAGAGGGAATCCTAAATATAAAAACTGCTACTGTAGACGAACGCTTCAACCTAGAAGAACATAATTTGGTGAGCCAAGTGAAATTTCTGTACTGATCATTACCACCAAGAATCATCAAGATTGGGTGAAAAAATATTTGCTGGTATTTCGGAAACTCGTTATTTCTTAGAAGCTTTGCAACCCCTCTCAATGAAAGTGCTTTTACACAGTCTATGCTTAGGGCTACTTGAAGAAGAAACAAACCATAGAGACAAAACTGAGAACTCATTTATTTTGTCAAGTTTAAAAAGAGCTACTACAAACCATGTTGGATTTAGAGTTCCAAATTCATCTATCTATATAGGAGAAAACAGAGTGAAACCTAAAAATAAAAACTGCTACTGTAGACGAACGCTTCAACGTAGAAAAACAAAATTTGGTGAGCCAAGTGGGATTTGTGTACTGATTATTAATACCAAGTATCATGAAGATTGGGTGAAAAAATATTTGCTGGTATTTCGGAAACTAGTTATTTCTTAGAAGCTTTGCAACCACTCTCAATGAAAGTGCTTTTCCACAGTCTGTGACTAGGACTGCATGAAGAAGAAACAAACCATAGAGACAAAACTGAGTACTCCTATTTTTTGTCAAGTTTCAAAGAGCTACTACAAACCATGTTGGATTTAGAGTTCCAAATTCATCTATCTATATAGGAGAGAACAGAGGGAAACCTAAATATAAAAACTGATACTGTAGACGAACGATTCAACCTAGAAGAACATAATTTGGTGAGCCAAGTGAAATTTGTGTACTGATCATTACCACCAAGTATCATTAAGACTGGGTGAAAAAATATTTGCTGGTATTTAGGAAACACGTTATTTCTTAGAAGCTTGGCAACCCCTCTCAATGAAAGTGCTTTTACACAGTCTGTGCCTAGGGCTACTTGAAGAGGAAACAAACCATAGAGACAAAACTGAGAACTACTTTTTTGTCAAGTTTTAAAGAGCTACTACAAACCATGTTGGATTTAGAGTTCCAAATTCATCTATCTATGTAGGAGAGAACAGAGGGAAACCTAAAAATATAAACTGATACTGTAAACAAACTCTTCAAACTAGAAAAACAAAATTTGGTGAGCCAAGTGGGGTTAGTGTACTTGTCATTACCACCACGTATCTTCAAGACTGGGTGAAGAATTATTCGCTGGTATTTCGGAAACTCGTAATTTCTTGGAAGCTTGGCAACCCCTTTCAATGAAAATGCTTTTCCACAGTCTCTGCTTAGGGCTACATGAAGAGGAAAGAAATCATAGAGAAAAAACTGAGAACTACTTTTTCTTGTGATGTTTCAAAGAGCTACTACTAACCATGTTGGATTTAGAGTTCCAAATTCATCTATCTATATAGGAGAGAACAGAGTGAAACCTAAAAATAAAAACTGCTACTGTAGACGAACGCTTCAACCTAGAATAACAAAATTTGGTGAGCCAAGTGGGATTTGTGTACTGATCATTACCACCAAGTATCATGAAGATTGTGTGAAAAAATATTTGCTGGTATTTCGGAAACTCGTTATTTCTGGGAAGCTTGGCAACCCCTCTCAATGAAAGTGCTTTTCCAGTCTGTTACTAGGGCTACTTGAAGAGGAAACAAACCATATAGACAAAACTTCGAACTGCTTTATTTTGTCAAGTTTCAAAGAGCTACTGCAAACCATGTTGGATTGAGAGTTCCAAATTCATCTATCTATATAGGAGAGAACAGAGTGAAACCTAAAAATAAAAATTGCTATTGTAAAGGAACACTTCAACCTAGAAGAACAAAATTTGGTGAGCCAAGTGGGATTTGTGTAATTGTCATTACCACCAGGTTTCATTAAGATTGGGTGAAAAAATATTTGCTGGTATTTCGGAAACTCGTAATTTTTTGGAAGCTTGGCAACCCCTCTCAATGAAAGTGCTTTTCCACAGTCTCTGCATAGGGCTACTTGAAGAGGAAACAAACCATAGAGAAAAAATTGAGAACTCCTTTTTTTTGTCAAGTTTCAAAGAGCTACTATAAACCATGTTGGATTTAGAGTTCCAAATTCATCTATCTATATAGGAGAGAACAGAGGGAAACCTAAATATAATAACTGCTACTGTAAAGGAACGCTTCAACCTAGAAGAACAAAATTTGGTGAGCCAAGTGGGATTTGTGTACTTGCCATTACCACCACCTATCATCAAGTTTGGGTGAAAAAATATTTGCTGGTATTTCGGAAACTCGTTCTTTCTTAGAAGCTTGGCAACCCCTCTCAATGAAAGTGCTTTTCCAGTCTGTTCCTAGGGCTACTTGAAGAGGAAACAAACCATAGAGACAAAACAGGGAACTGCTTTATTTTGTCAAGTTTCAACGAGCTACTGCAAACCATGTTAGTTTTAGAGTTCCAAATTCATCTATCTATATAAGAGAGAACAGAGTGAAACCTAAATATAAAAACTGCTATTGTAGAGGAACGCTTCAACCTAGAAGAACAAAATTTGGTGAGCCAAGTGGGATTTGTGTACTGATCATTACCACCAAGTATCATCAAGATTGGGTGAAAAACTATTTGCTGGTATATTGGAAACTCGTTCTTTCTTAGAACCTTGGCAACCCCTCTCAATGAAAGTGCTTTTCCACAGTCTGTGCCTAGGGCTACTTGAAGAGGAAACAAACCATAGAGAAAAATCTGAGAACTTCTTTATTTTGTCAAGTTTCAAAGAGCTACTACAAACCATGTGGGATTTAGAGTTCCAATTTCATCTATCTATATAGGAGAGAACAGAGGGAAACCTAATTATAAATACTGCTGCTGTAGACGAACGCTTCAACCTAGAAGAACAAAATTTGGTGAGCCAAGTGGGATTTGTGTACTGATCATTACCACCAAGTATCATCAAGATTGGGTGAAAAAATATTTGCTGGTTTTTCGAAAACTCGTTATTTCTTCGAAGCTTGGCAACCCCTCTCAATGAAAGTGCTTTTCCAAAGTCTCTTCCTAGGGCTACTTGAAGAGGAAACACACCATAGAGACGAAACTGAGAACTCCTTTTTTTGTCAAGTTTCAAAGAGCTACTACAAACCATGTTGGATTTACAGTTCCAAATTCATCTAAGTATATTGGAGAGAACAGTGGGAAACCTAAATATAAAAAATGCTACTGTAGACGAACGCTTCAACCTAGAAGAACAAAATTTGGTGAGCCAAGTGGCATTTGTGTACTGATCATTACCACCAAGTATCATCAAGATTGGGTGAAAAAATATTTGCTGGTATTTCGGAAACTCGTTATTTCTAAGAAGCTTGGCAACCCCTCTCAATGAAAGTGCTTTTCCACAGTCTGTGCCTAGGGCTACTTGAAGAGGAAACACACATAGAGACGAAACTGAGAACTCCTTTTTTTTTTGTCAAGTTTCAAAGAGCTACTACAAACCATGTTGGATTTAGAGTTCCAAATTCATCTATCTATATAGGAGACAACAGAGGGAAACCTAAATATAAATACTGCTACTGTAGACGAACGCTTCCACCTAGAAGAACAAAATTTGGTGAGCCAAGTGGGATTTGTGTACTGATCATTACCACCAAGTATCATCAAGATTGGGTGAAAAAATATTTGCTGGTTTTTCGAAAACTCGTTATTTCTTCGAAGCTTGGCAACCCCTCTCAATGAAAGTGCTTTTCCAAAGTCTCTTCCTAGGGCTACTTGAAGAGGAAACACACCATAGAGACGAAACTGAGAACTCCTTTTTTTGTCAAGTTTCAAAGAGCTACTACAAACCATGTTGGATTTACAGTTCCAAATTCATCTAAGTATATTGGAGAGAACAGTGGGAAACCTAAATATAAAAAATGCTACTGTAGACGAACGCTTCAACCTAGAAGAACAAAATTTGGTGAGCCAAGTGGGTTTTGTGTACTGATCATTACCACAAAGTATCATCAAGTTTGGGTGAAAAAATATTTGCTGGTATTTCGGAAACTCGTTATTTCTTAGAAGCTTGGCAACCCTTCTCAATGAAAGTGCTTTTCCACAGTCTGTGCCTAGGGCTACTTGAAGAGGAAACACACCATAGAGACGAAACTGAGATCTCCTTTTTTTTGTCAAGTTTCAAAGAGCTACTACAAACCATGTTGGATTTAGAGTTCCAAATATATCTATCTCTATAGGAGAGAACAGAGTGAAACCTAAATATAAAAACTGCTATTGTAGATGAACGCTTCAACGTAGAAGAACAAAATTTGGTGAGCCAAGTTGGACTATTGTACTTGTCATTACCACCACGTATCATCAAGATTGGGTGAAAAAATATTTGCTGGTATTTCAGAAACTCGTTATTTCTTAGAAGCTTGGCAACCCCTCTCAATGAAAGTGCTTTTCCACAGTCTGTGCCTAGGGCTACTTGAAGAGGATACAAACCATAGAGACAAAACTGAGAACTCCTTTATTTTTTCAAGTTTTAAACAGCTACTACAAACCATGTTGGATTTAGAGTTCCAAATTCATCTATCTATATAGGACAGAACAGAGTGAAACCTAAAAATAAAAACTGCTACTGTAAAGGAACGCTTCAACCTAGAAGAACAAAATTTGGTGAGCCAAGTGGGATTTGTGTACTTGCCATTACCACCACCTATCATCAAGATTGGGTGAAAAAATATTTGCTGGTATTTCGGAAACTCGTTCTTTCTTAGAAGCTTGGCAACCCCTCTCAATGAAAGTGCTTTTCCAGTCTGTTCCTAGGGCTACTTAAAGAGGAAACAAACCATAGAGACAAAACAGAGAACTGCTTTATTTTGTCAAGTTTCAAGGAGCTACTGCAAACCATGTTAGATTTAGAGTTCCAAATTCATCTATCTATATAGGAGAGAACAGAGTGAAACCTAAATATAAAAACTGCTATTGTAGACGAACGCTTCAACCTAGAAGAACAAAATTTGGTGAGCCAAGTGGGATTTGTGTACTGATCATTACCACCAAGTATCATCAATATTGGGTGAAAACTATATACTGGTATACTGGAAACTCGTTCTTTCTTAGAAGCTTTGGGAACCCCTCTCAATGAAAGTGCTTTTCCAAAGTCTGTGCCTAGGGCTACTTGAAGAAGAAACAAACCAAAGAGACAAAACAGAGAACACCTTTATTTTGTAGAGTTCAAAGAGCTACTACAAACCATGTGGGATTTATTGTTCCAAATTCATATATCTATATAGGAGAGAACAGACGGAAACGTAAATATAAATACTGCTGCTATACACGAACGCTTCAACCAATAAGAACAAAATTTGGTGAGCCAAGTGGGATTTGTGTACTGATCATTACCACCAAGTATCATCAAGATTGGGTGAAAAAATATTTGCTGGTATTTCAGAAACTCGTTTTTTCTTAGAAGCTTGGCAACCCCTCTCAATGAAAGTGGTTTTCCACAGTCTGTGCCTAGGGCTACTTGAAGAGGAAACACACATAGAGACGAAACTGAAAACTCCTTTTTTTGTCAAGTTTCTAAGAGCTACTACAAACCATGTTGGATTTAGAGTTCCAAATTCATCTATCTATATAGGAGAGAACAGAGGGAAACCTAAATATAAATACTGCTACTGGAGACGAACCCTTAAACCTAGAAGAACAAAATTTGGTGAGCCAAGTGGGATTTGTGTACTGATCATTACCACCAAGTATCATCAAGATTGGGTGAAAAAATATTTGCTGGTTTTTGGAAAACTCGTTATTTCTTCGAAGCTTGGCAAGCAATCTCAATGAAAGTGCTTTTCCAAAGTCTCTTCCTAGGGCTACTTGAAGAGGAAACAAACCATAGAGACGAAACTGAGAACTCCTTTTTTTGTCAAGTTTCAAAGAGCTACTACAAACCATGTTGGATTTAGAGTTCCAAATTCATCTAAGTATATTGGAGAGAACAGTGGGAAACCTAAATATACAAACTGCTACTGTAGACGAACGTTTCAACCTAGAAGAACAAAACTTGGTGAGCCAAGTGGGATTTGTGTACTGATCATTACCACCAAGTATCATCAAGTTTGGGTGAAAAAATATTTGCTGGCATTTCGGAAACTCGTAATTTTTTGGAATTTGGCAACCCATTTCAATGAAACTGCTTTTCCACAGTCTCTGCATAGGGCTACTTGAAGAGGAAACACACCATAGAGACGAAACTGAGAACTCCTTTTTTTGTCAAGTTTCAAAGAGCTACTACAAACCATGTTGGATTTAGAGTTCCAAATTCAACTATCTATATAGGAGAGAACAGAGGGAAACCTAAATATAAATACTCCTACTGTAGACGAACGCTTCAACCTAGAAGAACAAAATTTGGTGAGCCAACTGGGATTTGTGTACTGATCATTACCACCAAGTATCATCAACATTGGGTGAAAAAATATTTGCTGGTATTTCGGAAACTCGTTATTCCTAGAAGCTTGGCAACCCCTCTCAATGAAAGTGGTTTCCCACAGTCTATGCCTAAGGCTACTTGAAGAGGAATCAAACCATAGAGAGAAAACTGAGAACTGCTTTATTTTGTCAAGTTTCAAAGAGCTACTGCAAACCATGTTGGATTTTGAGTTCCAAATTCATCTATCTATATAATACAGAACACAGTGAAACCTAAATATAAAAACTGATATTATAGACGAACGCTTAAACCTAGAAGAACAAAATTTGGTGAGCCAAGTGGGATTTGTGTACTGATCATTACCACCACGTATCATCAAGATTGGGTGAAAAAATATTTGTTGGTATTTCTGAAACTCGTTAATTCTTAGAAGCTTGCAACCCCTCTCAATGAAAGTGCTTTTTCACAGTTTGTGAATACGGCTACTTGAAGAGGAAACAAACCATAGAGAAAAAACTGAGAACTCCTTTATTATGACAAGTTTCAAAGAGCTACTACAAACCATGTTGGATTTAGAGTTCAAAATTCATCTATCTATATAGGAGAGAGCAGAGAGAAACCTAAATATAAAAACTGCTACTGTAGACGAACGCTTGAACCTAGAAGAACAAAATTTGGTGAGCCAAGTGGGATTTGTGTACTGATCCTTACCACCAAGTATCATCAAGTTGGGTGAAAAAATATATGCTGGTATTTAGGAAACTGGTTATTTCTTAGAAGCTTGGCAACCAATCTCAATGAAAGTGCTTTTCCACAGTCCTGTGCCTAGGGCTACATGAAGAGGAACCAAACCATAGAGACAAAACAGAACTCCTTTATTTTGTCAAGTTTCAAAGAGCTACTACAAACCATGTTGGATTTAGAGTTCCAAATTCATCTATCTATATAGGAGAGAACAGAGTGAAAACCTAATATAAAAACTGCTACTCCAGACGAACGCTTCAACCTAGAAGAACAAAACTTGGTGAGCCAAGTGCGAAATGTGTACTGATCATTACCACCAAGTATCATCAAGATTGGGTGAAAAATATTTGCTGGTATTTTGGAAACTCGTTATTTCTTAAAAGCTTGGCAACCCCTTACCATGAAAGTGCTTTTCCACAGTCTGTGCATAGGGCTACTTGAAGAGGAAACAAACCATAGAGACAAAACTGGGAACTCCTTTTTTTTTCAAGTTTCAAAGAGCTACTACAAACCATGTTGGATTTAGAGTTCCAAATTCATCTATCTATATAGGAGAGAACAGAGTGAAACCTAAAAATGAAAACTGCTACTGTAAAGGAACGCTTCAACCTAGAAGAACAAAATTTGGTGAGCCAAGTGGGATATGTGTACTGATCATTACCACCAAGTATCATCAAGATTGGGTGAGAAAATATGTGCTGGTATTTCGGAAACTCGTTATTTCTTAGAAGGTTGGCAAGTTCCTCAATGAACGTGCTTTTCCACAGTCTGTGAATAAGGCTACTTGAAGAGGAAACAAACCATAGAGACAAAGCTGAGAACCCTTTTTTTTTTCAAGTTTCAAAGAACTACTACAAACCTTGTTGGATTTAGAGTTCTAAATTCATCTATCTATATAGGAGAGAACAGAGTGAAACCTAAATATAAAAACTGCTGCTCTAGACGAATGCTTCAACCTAGAAGAACAAAATTTTGTGAGCCAAGTGGGATTTGTGTACTGTTCATTACCACCAAGTATCATCAAGATTGGGTGAAAAAATATTTGCTGGTATTTCTAAAACTCGTAATTTAATGGAAGCTTGGCAACCCCTTTTAATGAAAGTGCTTTACCACAGTCTGTGCCTAGGGCTACTTGAAGAGGAAACAAACCATAGAGACCAAACTGAGAACTCATTTATTTTGTCAGTTTCAAAGAGGTACTGCAAACCATGTTGGATTTTGAGTTCCAAATTCATCTATCTATATAGGAGAGAACAGAGCGAAACCTAAAAATAAAAACTGCTACTGTAAAGGAACGCGTCAACCTAGAAGAACAAAATTTGCTGAGCCAAGTGGGATTTGTGTACTGATCATTACCACCAAGTATCATCAAGATTGGGTCAGAAAATATTTGCTGGTATTTCGGAAACTCGTTATTTCTTGGAAGCTTCGCAAGCCCTTTCAATGAAAGTGCTTTTCCACAGTCTCTGCTTAGGGATACTTGAAGAGGAAACAAACCATAGAGACAAAACTGAGAACTCCTTTTTTTTTGTCAAGTTTCAAAGAGCTACTGCAAACCATGTTGTATTTAGTGTTCCAAATTTTTCTATCTATATAGAGAGAACAGAGGGAAACCTAAATATAAAAACTGCTACTGTAGACGAACGCTTCAACTTAGAAGAACAAAATTTGGTGAGCCAAGTGGATTTGTGTACTGATCATTACCACGAAGTATCATCAAGATTGGGTGAGAAAATATTTGCTGGTATTTCGGAAACATGTTGTATCTTAGAAGCTTCACTACCCCTCTCAATGAAAGTGCTTTTCCACAGTCTGTCCTAGGGCTACTTGAAGAGGAAACAAACCATAGAGACAAAACTGAGGACTCCTTTATTTTTTCACGTTCCAAAGAGCTACTACAAACCATGTTGGATTTAAAGTTCCAAATTCATCTATCTATATAGGAGATAACAGAGGGAAACCTAAAAATAAAAACTGCTATTGTAAAGAACGCTTCAACCTAGAAGAACAAAATTTGCTGAGCCAAGTGGGTTTTGTGTACTTGTCATTACCACAACGTATTATCAAGATTGGGTGAAAAAAATATTTGGTAGTATTTCTGAAACTCATAATTCCTTTGAACCTTGGCAAGCCCTTTCATGAAAGTGCTTTTCCACAGTCTCTGCTTAGGGCTACTTGAAGAGGAAATAAACCATAGAGACAAAACTGAGAACTCCTATTTTGTCAAGTTTCAAAGAGCTACTGCAAACCAAGTTGGATTTAGAGTTCCAAATTCATCTATCTATATAGGAGAGAATAAAGTGAAACCTAAATATAAAAACTGCTATTGTAGACGAACGCTTCAAACTAGAAGTACAAAGTTTGGGGAGCCAAGTGGGATTTGTGTACTGATCATTACCACCAAGTATCATCAAGATTGGGTGAAAAAATATTTGCTGGTAGTTCGGAAACACGTTATTTCTTGGAAGCTTGGCAAACCCTTTCAATGAAAGTGCTTTTCCACAGTCTGTGCCTAGGGCTACTTGAAGAGGAACCACACCATAGAGACAAACCTGAGAAGACATTTATTTTGTAAAGTTTCAAAGAGCTACTGCAAACCATGTTGGATTTAGTGTTCCAAATTCATCTATCTATATAGGAGAGAACAGAGGGAAACCTAAATATAAAAACTGCTACTGTAGACGAACGCTTCAACCTAGAAGAACAAAATTTGGTGAGCTACGTGGGATTTGTGTACTGATCATTACCACCAAGTATCATCAAGATTGGGTGAAAAAATATTTGCTGGTATTTCGGAAACTCGTTATTTCTTGCAAGCTTGGCAACCCCTTTTAATGAAAGTGCTTTTCCACAGTCTCTGCTTAGGGCTATTTGAAGAGGAAACAAACCATAGAGACAAAACAGAGAACTCCTTTATTTTGTAAAGTTTCAAAGAGCTACTACAAACCATGTTGGATTTAGAGTTCCAAATTCTTCTATCTATATAGGAGAGAACAGAGAGGAACCTAAATATAAAAACTGCTACTCTAGATGAACGCTTCAACCTACAAGAACAAAATTTGGTGAGCCAAGTGGGATATGTGTACTGATCATTACCACCAAGTATCATCAAGATTGGGTGAGAAAATATGTGCTGGTATTTCGGAAACTCGTTATTTCTTGAAAGCTTGGCAAGCCCTTTCAATGAAAGTGCTTTTCCACAGTCCCTGCTTAGGGCTACTTGAAGAGGAAACAAACCATAGAGACAAAACTGAGAACTCCTTTTTTTTTGTCAAGTTGCAAAGAGCTACTGCAAACCATGTGGGATTTTGAGTTCCAAATTCATCTATCTATATAGGAGAGAACAGAGTGAAACCTAAATATAAAAACTGCTATTGTATCGAACGCTTCAACCTAGAAGAACAAAATTTGGTGAGCCAAGTGGGATTTGTGTACTGATCATTACCACCAAGTATCATCAAGATTGGGTCAAAAAATATTTGCTGGTATTTTGGAATCTCGTTATTTCTTGGAAGCTTGGCAACCCCTTTCAATGAAAGTGCTTTTCCACAGTCTCTGCTTAGGGCTACTTGAAGAGGAAACAAACCATAGAGACAAAACTGAGAACTCCATTTTTTTGTAAAGTTTCAAAGTGCTACTACAAACCATGTTGGATTAAGAGTTCCAAATTCATCTATCTATATAGGAGAGAACAGAGGGAAACCTAAATACAAAAACTGCTACTGTAAACGAACGCTTCAACGAAGAAGAACAAAATTTGGTGAGCCAAGTGGGATTTGTGTACTGATCATTACCACCAAGTATCATCAAGATTGGGTGAAAAAATATTTGCTGGTATTTCGTAAACTCGTTATTTCTTAAAAGCTTGGCAACCCCTCTCAATGAAAGTGCTTTTCCACAGTCTGTGCCTAGGGCTACTTGAAGAGGAAACAAACCATAGAGACAAAACTGAGAACTCCTTTATTTTTTCAAGTGTCAAAGAGCTACTGCAAACCCTGTTGGATTTATAGTTCCAAATTCATCTATGTATATAGGAGAGAACAGAGTTAAACCTAAATATAAAAACTGCTATTTTATCGAACTCTTCAACCTAGAAGAACAAAATTTGGTGAGCCAAGTGTGATTTGTGTACTGATCATTACCACCATGTATCATCAAGATTGGGCGAAAAAATATTTGCTGGTATTTCGGAAACTCGTAATGTCTTGGAAGCTTGGCAACCCCTTTTAATGAAAGTGCTTTACCACAGTCTGTGCCTATGGCTACTTGAAGAGGAAACATACATAGAGATAAAACTGAGAACTCATTTATTTTGTCAAGTTTCAAAGAGCTACTGCAAACCATGTTGGATTTAGTGTTCCAAATTCTTCTATTATATAGGAGAGAACAGAGGGAAACCTAAATATAAAGACTGCTACTGTAGATGAACGCTTCAACCTAGAAGAACAAAATTTGGTGAGCCAAGTGGGATTTGTGTACTGATCATTGTCACGAATTATCACCAAGATTGGGTGAAAAAATATTTGCTGGTATTTCGGAAACTTGTTGTATTTTAGAAACTTGGCTACCCCTCTCAATGAAAGTGCTTTTCCACAGTCTTTGCCTAGGGCTACTTGAAGAGGAAACAAACCATAGAGACAAAACTGAGAACTCCTTTATTTTTCCAAATTCCAAAGAGCTACTACAATCCATTTTGGATTTAAAGTTCCAAATTCATGTATCTATATAGGAGATAACAGAGGGAAACCTAAAAATAAAAACTGCTATTGTAAAGGAACGCTTCAACCTAGAAGAACAAAATTTGGTGAGCCAAGTGGGTTTTGTGTACTTGTCATTACCACCAAGTATCATCAAGATTGGGTGAAAAAATATTTGCTGGTATTTCGGAAACTCTTTATTTCTTAGAAGCTTGTAAACCCCTCTCAATGAAAGTGCTTTTCCACAGTCTGTGCCTAGGGCTACTTGAAGAGGGAACAAACCATAGAGACAAACCAGAGAACTCCTTTATTTTGTCAAGTATCACAGAGATAGTACAAACAATGTTGGATTTACAGTTCCAAATTCATCTATCTATATAGGAGATCATCAATATTCGGTCAAAAAATATTTGCTGGTATTTCGGAAACTCGTTATTTCTTAGAAGCTTGGCAAGCAATCTCAATGAAAGTGCTTTTCCACAGTCTGTGCCTAGGGCTACTTGAAGAGGAACCAAACCATAGAGACAAAACTGAGAACTCCTTTATTATGTCAAGTTTCAAAGAGCTACTACAAACCATGTTGGATTTAGAGTTCCAAATTCATCTATCTATATAGGAGAGAACAGAGTGAAACCTAAATATAAAAACTGCTACTGTAGACGAACACTTCAACCTAGAAGAACAAAATTTGGTGAGCCAAGTGGGAATTGTGTACTGATCATTACCACCAAGTAACATCAAGATTGGGTAAAAAAATATTTGCTGGTATTTCCGAAACTCATTATTTCTTAACAGCTTGCCAACCCCTCTCAATGAAAGTGCTTTTCCACTGTCTGTGCTTAGGGCTACTCTAAGAGGAAACAAACCATAGAGACAAAACTGGGTACTCCTTTTTTTTTTTTCAAGTTTCAAAGAGCTACTAGAAACCATGTTGGATTTAGAGTTCCAAATTCATCTATCTATATAGGAGAGAACAGAGTGAAACCTAAAAATGAAAACTGCTACTGTAAAGGAACGCTTCAACCTAGAAGAACAAAATTTGGTGAGCCACGTGGGATTTGTGTACTTGTCGTTACCACCACATATCATCAAGATTGGGTGAAAAAATATTTGCTGGTATTTCGGAAACTCGTTATTCCTAGAAGCTTGGCAACCCCTCTCAATGAAAGTGCTTTCCCACAGTCTATGCCTAAGGCTACTTGAAGAGGAAACAAACCATAGAGACAAAGCTGAGAACTGCTTTATTTTGTCAAGTTTCAAAGAGCTACTGCAAACCATGTTGGATTTTGAGTTCCAAATTCATCTATCTATATAATACAGAACACAGTGAAACCTAAATATAAAAACTGATATTATAGACGAACGCTTATACCTAGAAGAACAAAATTTGGTGAGCCAATGGGATTTGTGTACTGATCATTACCACCACGTATCATCAAGATTGGGTGAAAAAATATTTGCTGGTATTTCTGAAACTCGTTAATTCCTAGAAGCTGGGCAACCCCTCTCAATGAAAGTGCTTTTCCTCAGTCTGTGCCTAGGGCTACTTGAAGAGGAAACAAACTATAGAGACAAAACTGAGAACTCCTTTATTTTGTCAAGTTTCAAAGTGCTACTACAAAAATGTTGGATTTAGAGTTCCAAATTCATCTATCTATATAAGAGAGAACAGAGTGAAACCTACATATAAAATATGCTACTGTAGACGAACGCTTCAATCTAGAAGATCACAATTTGGTGAGCCAAGTGGGATTTGTGTACTGATCATTACCACCACATATCATCAAGATTGGGTGAAAAAATATTTCCTGGTATTTCGAAAACTCGTTATTTCTTAGAAGCTTGGAAATCCCTCTCAATGAAAATGCTTTTCCACATCTGTGAATAGGGCTACTTGAAGAGGAAACAAAACATATAGAGAAAACTGAGAACTCCTTTATTATGTCAAGTTTCAAATTGCTACTACAAACCATGTTGGATTTAGAGTTCCAAATTCTTCTATCTATATAGGAGAGAGCAGAGTGAAACCTAAATATAAAAACTGCTACTGTAGACGAACACCTCAACCTAGAAGAACAAAATTTGGTGAGCCAAGTGGGATTTGTGTACTGATCATTACCACCAAGTATCATCAAGATTGGGTGAAAAAATATTTGCTGGTATTTCGGAAACTCGTTCTTTCTTAGAAGTTTGGCAACCCCTCTCAATGAAAGTGCTTTTCCACAGTCTGTGCATAGGGCTTCTTGAAGAGGAAACAAACCATAGAGACAAAACTGGGAACTCCTTTTTTTTCAAGTTTCAAAGAGCTACTACAAACCATGTTGGATTTAGAGTTCCAAATTCATCTATCTATATAGGAGAGAACAGAGTGAAACCTAAAAATGAAAACTGCTACTGTAAAGGAAGGCTTCAACCTAGAAGAACAAAATTTGGTGAGCCACGTGGGATTTGTGTACTTGTCATTAAAGCCAACTATCATCAAGTATGGGTGAAAAAATATTTGCTGGTATTTCGGAAACTCGTTATTCCTAGAAGCTTGGCAACCCCTCTCAATGAAAGTGCTTTTCCGCAGTCTATGCCTAAGGCTACTTGAAGAGGAAACAAACCATAGAGAAAAAACTGAGAACTACTTTATTTTGTCAAGCTTCAAAGAGCTACTACAAAAATGTAGGATTTAGAGTTCCAAATTCATCTATCTATATAGGAGAGAACAGAGGAAAACCTAAATATAAAAACTGCTGCTGTAAACGAACACTTCATACTAGAAGAACAAAATTTGGTGAGTCAAGTGGGATTTGTCTACCGATCATTACTACCAAGTATCATCACGATTGGGTAAAAATATATTTGCTGGTATTTCGTAAACTCGTTATTTCTTAAAAGCTTGGCAACCCCTCTCAATGAAAGTGCTTTTCCACAGTCTGTGCCTAGGGCTACTTGAAGAGGAAACAAACCATACAGAAAAAACTGAGAACTCCTTTATTTTTTCAAGTTTCAAAGAGCTACTACAAACCATGTTGGATTTAGAGTTCCAAATTCATCTAACTATATAGGAGAGAACAGAGGGGAACCTAAATATAAAAACTGCTACTGTAGACGAACGCTTCAACCTAGAAGAACACAATTTGGTGAGCCAAGTGGGACTTGTGTACTGATCATTACCACCACGTATAATCAAGATTGGGTGAAAAAATATTTGCTGGTATTTCGGAAACTCGTTATTTCTTGGAAGCTTCACAAGCCTTTCAATGAAAGTGCTTTTCCACAGTCTCTGCTTAGGGCTACTTGAAGAGGAAACAAACTATAGAGACAAAACTGAGAACTCCTTTTTTTTGTCAAGTCAAAGAGCTACTGCAAACCATGTTGGATTTAGTGTTCCAAATTCTTCTATCTATATAGGAGAGAACAGAGGGAAACCTAAAAATAAAAACTGCTACTCTAGACGAACGCTTCAACCTAGAAGAACAAAACGTGGGGAGCCGAGTGGGATTTGTGGACTGATCATTACCACCAAGTATCATCAAGATTGAGTAAAAAATATTTGCTTGTATTTCTGAAACTCGTTACTTCTTAAAACCTTGGCAACCCCTTTCAATGAAATTGCTTTTCCACAGTCTGTGACTAGGGCTACTTGAAGAGGAAACAAACCATAGCGACAAAACTGAGAACTCCTTTATTTTTCAAGTTTCAAAGAGCTTCTACAAACCATGTTGGATTTTGAGTTCCAAATTCATCTATATATAGGAGAGAACAGAGTTAAACCTAAAAATAAAAACTTCTACTGTAAAGGAACGCTTCAACCTAGAACCTCAAAATTTGGTGAGCCAAGTGGGATTTTTTGTACTTGTCATTACCACAACGTATCATCAAGATTGGGTGAAAAAATATTTGCTGGTATTTTGGAAACTCGTTATTTCTTAGAAGCTTGGCAACCCCTCTCAATGAAAGTGCTTTTCCACAGTCTGTGCCTACGGCTACTTGAAGAGGAACCAAACCATAGAGACAAAACTGAGAACTCCTTTATTTTTTCAATTTTCAAAGAGCTACTACAAACCATGTTGGATTTAGAGTTCCAAATTCATCTATCTATATAGGAGAGAACAGAGTGAAACCTAAATATAAAAACTGCTACTCTAGACGAACGCTTTAACCTAGAAGAACAAAACTTGGTGAGCCAAGTGCAAAATGTGTACTGATCATTACCACCAAGTATCATCAAGATTGGGTGAAAAAATATTTGCTGGTATTTCGGAAACTCGTTATTTTTTAAAAGCTTGGCAACCCCTTTCCATGAAAGTGCATTTCACAGTCTGTCCCTAGGGCTACTTGAAGAGGAAACAAACCATAGAGACAAAACTGAGAACTCCTTTATATTTTCAAGTTTTAAAGAGCTACTACAAACCATGTTGGATTTAGAGTTCCAAATTCATCTATCTATATAGGAGAGAACAGAGTGAAACCTAAATATAAAAACTGCTACTCTAGACGAACGCTTCAACCTAGAAGAACAAAACTTGGTGAGCCAAGTGCAAAATGTGTACTGATCATTATCACCAAGTATCATCAAGATTGGGTGAAAAAATATTTGCTGGTATTTCGGAACTCGTTATTTTTTAAAAGCTTGGCAACCCCTTTCCATGAAAGTGCATTTCCACAGTCTGTCCCTAGGGCTACTTGAAGAGGAAACAAACCATAGAGACAAAACTGAGAACTCCTTTATTTTTTCAAGTTTTAAAGAGCTACTACAAACCATGTTGGATTTAGAGTTCCAAATTCATCTATCTTTATAGGAGAGAACAGAGTTAAACCTAAAAGTAAAAACTTCTACTGTAAAGGAACGCTTCAACCTAGAACAACAAAATTTTGAGCCAAGTGGGATTTGTGTACATGACATTACCACCACGTTTCATCAAGATTGGGTGAAAAAATATTTGCTGCTGTTTCGGAAACTCGTTATTTCTTGGAAGCTTGGCAACCCCTCTCAATGAAAGTGCTTTTCTACAGACTGTGCCTAGGGCTACTTGAAGAGGGAACAAATCATAGAGACAAAACTAAAAACTGCTTTATTTTGTCACGTTTCAAAGAGCTACTGCAAACCATGTTGGATTTTGAGTTCCAAATTCATCTATCTATATAGGAGAGAACAGAGTGAACCTAAATATAAAAACTGCTATTGTATCGAACGCTTCAACCTAGAAGAACAAAATTTGGTGAGCCAAGTGTGATTTGTGTACTGATCATTACCACCATGTATCATCAAGATTTGGTGAAAAAATATTTGCTGGTATTTCGGAAACTCGTAATTTCTTGGAAGCTTGGCAACCTCTTTTAATGAAAGTGCTTTACCAGAGTCTGTGCCTAGGGCTACTTGAAGAGGAAACAAACCATAGAGACAAAACTGAGAACTCATTTATTTTGTCAAGTTTCAAAGAGCTACTGCATACCATGTTGGATTTAGTGTTCCAAATTCTTCTATCTATATAGGAGAGAACAGAGGGAAACCTAAATATAAAGACTGCTACTGTAGACGAACGCTTCAACCTAGAAGAACAAAATTTGGTGAGCCAAGTGGAATTTGTGTACTGATCATTATCACGAATTATCACCAAGATTGGGTGAAAAAATATTTGCTGGTATTTCAGAAACTTGTTGTATTTTAGAAGCTTGGCTACCCCTTTCAATGAAAGTGCTTCTCCACAGTCTGTGCCTAGGGCTACTTGAAAAGGAACCAAACCATAGAGACAAAACTGAGAACTCCTGTATTTTTTCAAGTTTTAAAGAGCTACTACAAACCATGTTGGATTTAGAGTTCCAAATTCATGTATCTTTATAGGAGAGAACAGAGTTAAACCTAAAAACAAAAAACTTCTACTGTAAAGGAACGCTTCAACCTAGAAGAGCAAAATTTGGTGAGCCAAGTGGGATTTGTGTACTTGTCATTACCACCACGTTTCATAAAGATTGGGTGAAAAAATATTTGCTGTTATTTCGGAAACTCGTTATTTCTTGGAAGCTTGGCAACCCCTCTCAATGAAAGTGCTTTTCTACAGACTGTGCCTAGGGCTACTTGAAGAGGGAACAAATCATAGAGACAAAACTAAAAACTGCTTTATTTTGTCACGTTTCAAAGAGCTACTGCAAACCATGTTGGATTTTGAGTTCCAAATTCATCTATCTATATTGGAGAGAACAGAGTGAAACCTAAAAATAAAAACTGCTACTGTAAAGGAACGCTTCAACCTAGAAGAACAAAATTTGGTGAGCCAAGTGGGATTTGTGTACTGATCATTAAGAAGAAGTATCATCAAGATTGGGTGAAAAAATATTTGCTGGTATTCGGAAACTCGTTGTATCATAGAAAGTTGGCTACCTCTCTCAAATTAAGTCCTTTTCCAGAGTCTGTGCCTAGGGCTACTTGAAGAGGAAACAAACCATAGAGACAAAACTGAGAACTCCTTTATTTTTTCAAGTTCCAAAGAGCTACTACAAACCATGTTGTATTTAGAGTTCCAAATTCATCTATCTATATAGGAGAGAACAGAGTGAAACCTAAAAATAAAAACTGCTATTGTAAAGGAACGCTTCAACCTAGTAGAACAAAATTTGGTGAGCCAAGTGGGTTTCGTGTACTTGTCATTTCCACCACGTATTATCACGATTGGGTGAAAAAATATTTGCTGGTATTTCGGAAACTCGTTATTTCTTAGAAGCTTGGCAACCCCTCTCAATGAAAGTGCTTTTGAACAGTCCTTGCCTAGGGCTACTTGAAGAGGAAACAAACCATAGAGACAAAACTGAGAACTGCTTTATTTTGTCAAATTTCAAAGAGCTACTGCAAACCATGTTGGATTTAGAGGTCCAAATTCATCTATCTATATAGGAGAGAACAGAGTGAAACCTAAATATAAAAACTGCTATTGTAGACGAACGCTTTAACCTAGACGAACAAAATTTGGTGAGCCAAGTGGGATTTTTGTACTGATCATTACCACCAAGTATCATCAAGATTGGGTGAAAAAATATTTGCTGGTATTTCCGGAAACTGGTTGTTTCTTAGAAGCTTGGCAACCCCTCTCAATGAAAATGCTTCTCCACAGTCTTTGCCTAGGGCTACTTGAAAAGGAACCAAACCATAGAGACAAAACTGAGAACTTATTTATTTTTGTCAAGTTTCAAAGAGCTACTACAAACCATGTTGGATTTTGTGTTCTGATGGAGGCGATCCCCCACTCACTGTCTTGACAGGGTCACAGTGAGAAAAAGTGTTGGCAAAGCCGCTCTCCCACTGTCTTGACAGGGTCACAGTGAGGATGAATGCTGGCAAAGCCACG
>NW_027515674.1:0-73504 GCF_048772815.1 Callospermophilus lateralis
TGATTATTACCACGAAGTATTATCAAGATTGGGTGAAAAAATATTTGCTGGTATTTCGGAAAATCGTTAATTCTTAGAAGCTTGGCAACCCCTCTCAGTGAAAGTGCTTTTCCACAGTATGTGCCTAGGGCTACTTGAAGAGGAAACAAACCATAGAAAAAAAACTGAGAACTCCTTTATTTTGTCAAGTGTCAAAGAGCTACTACAAACCATGTTGGATTTAGAGTTCCAAATTCATCTATCTATATAGGAGGGAACAGAGCAAAACCTAAATATAAAAACTGCTACTGTAAACGAACGCTTCAACCTAGAAAAACAAAATTTGGTGAGGCAAGTGGGATTTGTGTACTGGTCATTACCACCACGTATCATCAAGATTGGGTGAAAAACTATTTGCTGGTCTTTTATAAACTCGTATTCGTGGAAGCTTGGCAACCCCTCTCAATGAAAGTGCTTTTCCACAGTCTGTGCCTAGGGCTACTTGAAGAGGAAACAAACCATATAGACAAAACTGAGAACTCCTTTATTTTGTCAAGTTTCAAAGAGCCTCTAAAAACCATGTTGGATTTAGTGTTCCAAATTCATCTATCTATATAGGAGAGAACAGAGGAAAACCTAAATATAAAAACTGCTACTATAGTCGAACGCTTCAACCTAGCAGCACAACATTTGGTGAGCCAAGTGGGATTTGTGTACTGGTCATTACCACCACGTATCATCAAGATTGGGTGAATAAATATTTGCTGGTATTTCATAAACTCGTAATTTCTTGGAAGCTTGGCATCCCGTTTCAATGAAAGTGCTTTTCCACCGTCTGTGCCTAGGGCTACTTGAAGAGGAAACAAACCATAGAGACAAAACTGAGAACTCCTTTATTTTGTCAAGTTTCAAAGAGCTACTACAAACCATGTTGGATTTAGAGTTCCAAATTCATCTATCTATATAGGAGAGAAAGAGGGAAACCTAAATATAAAAACTGCTACTGTAGACGAACGCTTCAACCTAGAAGAACAAAATTTGGTGAGCCAAGTGTGATTTGTACTTGTCATTACCAAAACATATCATCAAGATTGGGTGAAAAAATATTTGCAGGTATTTCGGAAACTCGTAATTTCTTGGAAGCTTGGCAACCCTTTTCAATGAAAGTGCTTTTCCACAGTCTCTGCTTAGGTCTACTTGAAGAAGAAACAAATCATGGAGACAAAACTGAGAACTCATTTTTTTTTGTCAAGTTTCAAAGAGCTACTAAAAACCATGTTGGATTTATAGTTCCAAATTCATCTATCTATATAGGGGAGAACAGAGGGAAACCTAAAAATATAAACTGCTACTGTAAACGAATGCTTCAAACTAGCAGAACAAATTTTGGTGAGTCAAGTGGGATTTGTGTACCGATCATTACCACCAAGTATCATCAAGATTGGGTGAAAAAATATTTTCTGGTATTTCGGAAACTCGTTATTTCTTGGAAGCTTGGCCACCCCTTTCAATGAAAGTGCTTTTCCACAGTCTGTGCCTAGAGCTACTTGAAGAGGAAACAAACGATAGAGACAAAACTGAGAACTACTATATTTTGTCAAGTTTCAAAGAGCTACTACAAACCATGTTGAATTTAGAGTTAAAAATTCATCTATCTATATAGGAGAGAACAGAGGGAAACCTAAATATAAAAACTGCTACTGTAGACAAACGCTTCAACCTAGAAGAACAAAATTTGGTGAGCCAAGTGGGATTTGTGTACTGATCATTACCACCAAGTATCATCAAGATTGGGTGAAAAAATATTTCCTGGTATTTCGGAAACTCGTTAATTCTTAGAAGCTTGGCAACCCCTCTCAATGAAAATGCTTTTCCACAGTCTGTGCCTAGGGCTACTTGAAGAGGAAACAAACCATAGAGACAAAACTGAGAACTCCTTTATTTTGTCAAGTTTCTAAGAGCTACTTCAAACCATGTTGGATTTAGAGTTCCATATTCATCTATCTATATATGAGAGAACAGGGGGAAACCTAAATATATAAACTGCTACTGTAGACCAACGCTTAAACCAAGAAGAACAAAATTTGGTGAGCCAAGTGGGATTTGTATACTGATCGTTACCACCAAGTATCATCAAAATTGGGTGAAAAAATATTTGCTGGTATTTCGGAAACTCGTTATTTCTTAGAAGCTTGGCAACCCCTCTCAATGAAAGTGTTTTCTAGTGTCTGTGCCTAGGGCTCCATGAAGATTAAACAAACCATAGAGACCAAACTGAGAACTCCTTTATTTTTTCAAGTTTCAAAGAGCTACTACAAACCATATTGGATTTAGGGTTCCAAATTTATCTATCTATATAGGAGAGAACAGAGGGAAACCTAAATATAAAAACTGCTACTGTGGACGAACGCTTCAACCTACAAGAACAAAATTTGGTGAGCCAAGTGGGATTTGTGTACTTGTCATTACCAAAACGTATCATCAAGATTGGGTGAAAAAATATTTGCTGGTATTTCGGAAACTCGTAATTTCTTGGAATCTTGGCAACCCTTTTCAATGAAAGTGCTTTTCCACAGTCTCTGCTTAGGTCTACTTGAAGAGGAAACAAATCATATAGACAAAACTGAGAACTACGTTTTTTTGTGAAGTTTCAAAGAGCTACTAAAAACCATGTTGGATTTATAGTTCCAAATTCATCTAACTATATAGGAGAGAACAGAGGGAAACCTAAATATAAAAACTCCAACTGTAGACGAACGCTTCAACCTAGAAGAACAAAATTTGCTGAGCCATGTGGGATTTGTGTACTGATCATTACCACGAAGTATCATCAATATTGGGTGAAAAAATACTTGCTGGTATTTCGGAAGCTCGTTAACTCTTAGAAGCTTGGCAACCCCTCTCAATGAAAATGCTTTTCCACAGTCTGTGCCTAGGGCTACTTGAAGAGGAAACAAACCATAGAGACAAAACTGAGAGCTCCTTTATTTTGCAAAGTTTCAAAGAGCTACTACAAACCACGTTGGATTTAGAGTTCCGAATTCATCTATCTATATAGGAGAGAAGAGGTTAACCTAAATATAAAAACTGCTACTGTAGACGAACGCTTCAACATAGAAGAACAAAATTTGGTGAGCCAAGTAGGATTTGTGTACTGATCATTAGCTCCAAGTATCATCAAGATTGGGTGAAAAAATATTTGCTGGTATTTCGGAAACTCGTTATTTCTTAGAAGCTTGGCAATCCCAATCAATGAAAGTGCTTTTCCACAGTCTGTGCCTAGGGCTACTTGAAGTGGAAACAAACCATAGACTCAAAACTGAGAACTCCTTTTTTGTCAAGTTTCACAGAGCTACTAGTAACCATGTTGGATTTAGAGTTCCAAATTCTTCTATCTATATATGAGAGAACAGAGTGAAACCTAAATATAACAACTGCTACTGTAGACGAACGCTTCAACCTAGAAGAACAAACTTAGTTGAGCCAAGTGGGATCTGTGTACTGATCATTACCACCAAGTATCATCAAGATTGGGTGAAAAAATATTTGCTGGTATTTCGAAAACTCGTTATTTCTTAGAGCTTGGCAACCCCTCTCAATGAAAGTGCTTTTCTACAGTCTGTGCCTAGGGCTCCTTGAAGATTAAACAAACCATAGAGACAAAACTGAGAACTCCTTAATTTTTTCAAGTGTCAAAGAGCTACTACAAACCATGTTGGATTTAGAGTTCCAAATTCATCTATCTATATAGGAGAGAACGGAGGGAAACCTAAATATAAAAACTGCTATGTGGACGAACGCTTCAACCTAGAAGAACAAAATTTGGTGAGCCAAGTGGGATTTGTGTACTGGTCATTAGCTCCAAGTATCATCAAGATTGGGTGAAAAAATATTTGCTGGTATTTCGGAAACTCGTTATTTCCCAGAAGCTTGGCAACCCCTCTCAATTAAAGTGCCTTTCCACACTCTGTGCCTAGTGCTACATGAAGCGGAAACAAGCCATAGAGACAAAACTAAGAACTCCTTTACTTTGTCAAGTTTCAAAGAGCAACTACAAACCATGTTTTATTTAGAGTTCCAAATACATCTATCTATATAGGAGAGAACAGACGGAAACCTAAATATAAAAACTGCTACTGTAGACGAAAGCTTCAACCTAGAAGAACAAAATTTGGTGAGCCAAGTGGGAATTGTGTACTGATCATTACCACGAAGTATTATCAAGATTGGGTGAAAAAATATTTGCTGGTATTTCGGAAAATAGTTAATTCTTAGAAGCATGGCAACCCCTTTCAATGAAAGTGCTTTTCCACAGTATGTGCCTAGGGCTACTTGAAGAGGAAACAAACCATAGAGACAAAACTGAGAACTCCTTTATTTTTTCAAGTTTCAAAGAGCTACTACAAACCATGTGGGATTTATAGTTCCAAATTCATCTATCTATATAGGAGAGAACAGAGCGAAACCTAAAAATATAAACTGCTACTGTAAACGAACGCTTCAACCTAGAAGAACAAAATTTGGTAAGCCAAGTGGGATTTCTGTACTGATCATTACCACCAAATATCATCAAGATTGGGTGAAAAAATATGTGCTGGTATTTCGGAAACTCATAATTTCTTGGAAGCTTGGCCACCCCTCTCAATGAAAGTGCTGTTCCACAGTCTGTGCCTAGAGCTACTTGAAGAGGAAACAAACCATAGAGACAAAACTGAGAACTCCTTTATTTTTTAAAGTTTCAAAGAGCTACTACAAACCATGTTGGATTTAGAGTTCCAAATTCATCTATCTATATAGGAGAGAAGGGAGGGAAACCTAAATATAAAAACTGCTACTTTGGACGAACGCTTCAACCTAGAAGAACAAAATTTGGTGAGCCAAGTGGGATTTGTGTACTGGTCATTAGCTCCAAGTATCATCAAGGTTGGGTGAAAAAATATTTGCTGGTATTTCGGAAACTCGTTATTTCTTAGAAACTTGGCAACCCCTCTCAATGAAAGTGCTTTTCCACAGTCTGTGCCTAGGGCTCCTTGAAGATTAAACAAACCATAGAGACAAAACTGAGAACTCCTTTATTTTTTCAAGTTTGAAAGAGCTACTACAAACCATGTTGGATTTAGAGTTCCAAATTCATCTATCTATATAGGAGAGAACAGAGGGAAACCTAAATATACAAACTGCTACTGTGGACGAACGCTTCAACCTAGAAGAACAAAATTTGGTTAGCCAAGTGGGATTTGTGTACTTGTCATTACCCAAACGTATCATCAAGATTGGGTGAAAAAATATTTGCTGGTATTTCATAAACTCGTAATTTCTTGGAAGCTTGGCAACCCCTTTCAATGAAAGTGCTTTTCCACAGTCTGTGCCTAGAGCTACTTGAAGAGGAAACAAACCGTAGAGACAAAACTGAGAACTGCTTTATTTTGTCAAGTTACAATGAGCTACTACAAAGCATGCTGAATTTAGAGTTCCAAATTCATCTATCTATATAGGAGAGAACAGAGGGAAACCTAAATATGAAAACTTCTACTGTAGTCGAACGCTTCAACCTAGAAGAAGAAGATTTGCTGAGCCAAGTGGGATTTGTGTACTGATCATTACCACGAAGTATCATGAAGATTGGGTGAAAAAATACTTGCTGGTATTTAGGAAACTCGTTAATTCTTAGAAGCTTGGCAACCCCTCTCAATGAAAATGCTTTTCCATAGTCTGTGCCTAGGGCTACTTGAAGAGGAAACAAACCATAGAGACAAAACTGAGAGTTCCTTTATTTTGTCCAGTTTCAAAGAGCTACTACAAACCACGTTGGATTTAGAGTTCCGAATTCATCTATCTATATAGGAGAGAACAGAGGTTAACCTAAATATAAAAACTGCTACTGTAGACGAACGCTTCAACATAGAAGAACAAATTTTGGTGAGCCAAGTGGGATTTGTGTACTGATCATTAGCTCCAAGTATCATCAAGATTGGGTGAAAAAATATTTGCTGGTATTTCGGAAACTCGTTATTTCTTGGAAGCTTGGCAACCCCTCTCAGTGAAAGTGCTTTTCCACAGTCTGTGCCTAGGGCTACTTGAAGAGGAAACAAACCATAGACACAAAACTGAGAACTCCTTTTTTGTCAAGTTTCAAAGAGCTACTAGTAACCATGTTGGATTTAGAGTTCCAAATTCTTCTATCTATATATGAGAGAACAGAGTGAAACCTAAATATAAAAACTGCTACTGTAGACGAACCGAACGCTTCAACCTAGAAGAACAAAATTAGGTGAGCCAAGTGGGATTTGTGTAGTGATCATTACCACCAAGTATCATCCAGATAGGGTGAAAAAATATTTGCTGGTATTTCGGAAACTCGTTATTTCTTAGAAGCTTGGCAACCCCTCTCAATGAAAGTGCTTTTCCACAGTTGTGCCTAGGGCACCTTGAAGATTAAACAAACCATAGAGACAAAACTAAGAACTCCTTTATTTTGTCAAGTTTCAAAGAGTTACTACAAACCATGTTTTATTTAGAGTTTCAAATTCATTTACTATATAGGAGAGACCTGAGGGAAACCTAAATATAGAAACTGCTACTGTAGACGAAAGCTTCAACCTAGAAGAACAAAATTTGGTGAGCCAAGTGGGATTTGTGTACTGATCTTTACCACGAAGTATTATCAAGATTGGGTGAAAAAATATTTGCTGGTATTTCGTAAAATCGTTAATTCTTAGAATCTTGGCAACCCCTCTCAATGAAAGTGCTTTTCCACAGTATGTGCCTCATGCTACTTGAAGAGGAAACAAACCATAGAGACAAAACTGAGAACTCCTTTATTTTTTCAAGTTTCAAAGAGCTACTACAAACCATGTTGGATTTAGAGTTCCAAATTCATCTATCTATATAGGAGAGAACAGAGGGAAACCTAAATATAAAAACTGCTACTGTAGACGAACGCTTCAACCTAGAAAAACAAAATTTGGTGAGCCAAGTGGGATTTGTGTACTGGTCATTACCACCACGTATCATCAAGATTGGGTGAAAAAATATTTGCTGGTATTTCATAAACGCGTAATTTCTTGGAAGCTTGGCAACCCCTTTCAATGAAAGTGCTTTTCCACAGTCTGTGCCTAGGCCTACTTGAAGAGGAAACAAACCATATAGACAAAACGGAGAACTCCTTTATTTTGTCAAGTTTCAAAGAGCTGCTAAAAACCATGTTGGATTTAGAGTTCCAAATTCATCTATCTATATAGGAGAGAACAGAGGGAAACCTAAAAATATAAACTGCTACTGTAAACGAACGCTTCAACGTAGAAGAACAAAATTTGGTGAGCCAAGTGGGATTTGTGTACTGATCATTACCAGCAAGTATCACCAAGATTGGGTGAAAAAATATTTGCTGGTATTTCGGAAACTCGTAATTTCTTGAAAGCTTCGCCCCCCCTTTAAATGAAAGTGCTGTTCCACAGTCTGTGCCTAGTGCTACTTGAAGAGGAAACAAACCATAGAGACAAAACAGAGAACTATTATATTTTGTCAAGTTTCAAAGAGCTACTACAAATCATGTTGAATTTAGAGTTCCAAATTCATCTATCTATATGGGAGAGAACAGAGCGAAACCTAAATATAAAAACTGCTACTGTAGACGAACGCTTCAACATAGAAGAACAAATTTTGGTGAGCCAAGTGGGATTTGTGTACTGATCATTAGCTCCAAGTATCATCAAGATTGGGTGAAAAAATATTTGCTGGTATTACGGAAACTCGTTATTTCTTAGAGCTTGGCAACTTCTCTCAATGAAAGTGCTTTTCCACAGTCTGTGCCTAGGGCTCCTTGAAGATTAAACAAACCATAGAGACAAAACTGAGAACTCCTTTATTTTTTAAAGTTTCAAAGAGCTACTACAAACCATGTTGGATTTAGAGTTCCAAATTCATCTATCTATATAGGAGAGAACGGAGGGAAACCTAACTATAAAAACAGCTACTTTGGACGAACGCTTCAACCTAAAAGAACAAAATTTGGTGAGCCAAGTGGGATTTGTGTACTGGTCATTAGCTCCAAGTATCATCAAGTTTGGGTGAAAAAATATTTGCTGGTATTTCGGAAACTCGTTATTTCTTAGAAACTTGGCAACCCCTCTCAATGAAAGTGCTTTTCCACAGTCTGTGCCTAGGGCTCCTTGAAGATTAAACAAACCATAGAGACAAAACTGAGAACTCCTTTATTTTTTCAAGTTTGAAAGAGCTACTACAAACCATATTGGATTTAGAGTTCCAAATTCATCTATCTATATAGGAGAGAACAGAGGGAAACCTAAATATAAAAACTGCTACTGTGGACGAACGCTTCAACCTAGAAGAACAAAATTTGGTTAGCCAAGTGGGATTTGTGTACTTGTCATTAACAAAACGTATCATCAAGATTGGGTGAAAAAATATTTGCTGGTATTTCATAAACTCGTAATTTCTTGGAAGCTTGGCAACCCCTTTCAATGAAAGTGCTTTTCCACAGTCTGTGCCTAGAGCTACTTGAAGAGGAAACAAACCATAGAGACAAAACTGAGAACTGCTTTATTTTGTCAAGTTTCAATGAGCTACTACAAAGCATGTTGAATTTAGAGTTCCAAATTCATCTATCTATATAGGAGGGAACAGAGGGAAACCTAAATATAAAAACTGCTACTGTAGACGAACGCTTCAACATAGAAGAACAAATTTTGGTGAGCCAAGTGGGATTTGTGTACTGATCATTAGCTCCAAGTATCATCAAGATTGGGTGAAAAAATATTTGCTGGTATTTCGGAAACTCGTTATTTCTTAGAAGCTTGGCAACCCCTCTCAATGAAAGTGCTTTTCCACAGTTGTGCCTAGGGCACCTTGAAGATTAAACAAACCATAGAGACAAAACTAAGAACTCCTTTATTTTGTCAAGTTTCAAAGAGTTACTACAAACCATGTTTTATTTAGAGTTTCAAATTCATCTACTATATAGGAGAGAACTGAGGGAAACCTAAATATAGAAACTGCTACTGTAGACGAAAGCTTCAACCTAGAAGAACAAAATTTGGTGAGCCAAGTGGGATTTGTGTACTGATTATTGCCACGAAGTATTATCAAGATTGGGTGAAAAAATATTTGCTGGTATTTCGGAAAATCGTTAATTCTAAGAAGCTTGGCAACCCCTCTCAGTGAAAGTGCTTTTCCACAGTATGTGCCTAGGGCTACTTGAAGAGGAAACAAACCATAGAGGAAAAACTGAGAACTCCTTTATTTTGTCAAGTTTCAAAGAGCTACTACAAACCATGTTGGATTTAGAGTTCCAAATTCATCTATCTATATAGGAGAGAACAGAGGGAAACCTAAATATAAAAACTGCTACTGTAGACGAACGCTTCAACCTAGAAAAACAAAATTTGGTGAGCCAAGTGGGATTTGTGTACTGGTCATTACCACCACGTATCATCAAGATTGGGTGAAAAAATATTTGCTGGTATTTCATAAACTCGTAATTTCTTGGAAGCTTGGCAACCCCTTTCAATGAAAGTGCTTTTCCACAGTCTGTGCCTAGGCCTACTTGAAGAGGAAACAAACCATATAGACAAAACGGAGAACTCCTTTATTTTGTCAAGTTTCAAAGAGCTGCTAAAAACCATGTTGGATTTAGAGTTCCAAATTCATCTGTCTATATAGGAGAGAACAGAGGGAAACCTAAAAATATAAACTGCTACTGTAAACGAACGCTTCAACGTAGAAGAACAAAATTTGGTGAGCCAAGTGGGATTTGTGTACTGATCATTACCAGCAAGTATCACAAAGATTGGGTGAAAAAATATTTGCTGGTATTTCGGAAACTCGTAATTTCTTGAAAGCTTCGCCCCCCCTTTAAATGAAAGTGCTGTTCCACAGTCTGTGCCTAGTGCTACTTGAAGAGGAAACAAACCATAGAGACAAAACAGAGAACTATTATATTTTGTCAAGTTTCAAAGAGCTACTACAAATCATGTTGAATTTAGAGTTCCAAATTCATCTATCTATATGGGAGAGAACAGAGCGAAACCTAAATATAAAAACTGCTACTGTAGACGAACGCTTCAACATAGAAGAACAAATTTTGGTGAGCCAAGTGGGATTTGTGTACTGATCATTAGCTCCAAGTATCATCAAGATTGGGTGAAAAAATATTTGCTGGTATTACGGAAACTCGTTATTTCTTAGAGCTTGGCAACTTCTCTCAATGAAAGTGCTTTTCCACAGTCTGTGCCTAGGGCTCCTTGAAGATTAAACAAACCATAGAGACAAAACTGAAAACTCCTTTATTTTTTAAAGTTTCAAAGAGCTACTACAAACCATGTTGGATTTAGAGTTCCAAATTCATCTATCTATATAGGAGAGAAGGGAGGGAAACCTAACTATAAAAACAGCTACTTTGGACGAACGCTTCAACCTAAAAGAACAAAATTTGGTGAGCCAAGTGGGATTTGTGTACTGGTCATTAGCTCCAAGTATCATCAAGTTTGGGTGAAAAAATATTTGCTGGTATTTCGGAAACTCGTTATTTCTTAGAAACTTGGCAACCCCTCTCAATGAAAGTGCTTTTCCACAGTCTGTGCCTAGGGCTCCTTGAAGATTAAACAAACCATAGAGACAAAACTGAGAACTCCTTTATTTTTTCAAGTTTGAAAGAGCTACTACAAACCATATTGGATTTAGAGTTCCAAATTCATCTATCTATATAGGAGAGAACAGAGGGAAACCTAAATATAAAAACTGCTACTGTGGACGAACGCTTCAACCTAGAAGAACAAAATTTGGTTAGCCAAGTGGGATTTGTGTACTTGTCATTAACAAAACGTATCATCAAGATTGGGTGAAAAAATATTTGCTGGTATTTCATAAACTCGTAATTTCTTGGAAGCTTGGCAACCCCTTTCAATGAAAGTGCTTTTCCACAGTCTGTGCCTAGAGCTACTTGAAGAGGAAACAAACCATAGAGACAAAACTGAGAACTGCTTTATTTTGTCAAGTTTCAATGAGCTACTACAAAGCATGTTGAATTTAGAGTTCCAAATTCATCTATCTATATAGGAGGGAACAGAGGGAAACCTAAATATAAAAACTGCTACTGTAGACGAACGCTTCAACATAGAAGAACAAATTTTGGTGAGCCAAGTGGGATTTGTGTACTGATCATTAGCTCCAAGTATCATCAAGATTGGGTGAAAAAATATTTGCTGGTATTTCGGAAACTCGTTATTTCTTAGAAGCTTGGCAACCCCTCTCAATGAAAGTGCTTTTCCACAGTTGTGCCTAGGGCACCTTGAAGATTAAAGAAACCATAGAGACAAAACTAAGAACTCCTTTATTTTGTCAAGTTTCAAAGAGTTACTACAATCCATGTTTTATTTAGAGTTTCAAATTCATCTACTATATAGGAGAGAACTGAGGGAAACCTAAATATAGAAACTGCTACTGTAGACGAAAGCTTCAACCTAGAAGAACAAAATTTGGTGAGCCAAGTGGGATTTGTGTACTGATTATTGCCACGAAGTATTATCAAGATTGGGTGAAAAAATATTCGCTGGTATTTCGGAAAATCGTTAATTCTAAGAAGCTTGGCAACCCCTCTCAGTGAAAGTGCTTTTCCACAGTATGTGCCTAGGGCTACTTGAAGAGGAAACAAACCATAGAGGAAAAACTGAGAACTCCTTTATTTTGTCAAGTTTCAAAGAGCTACTACAAACCATGTTGGATTTAGAGTTCCAAATTCATCTATCTATATAGGAGGGAACAGAGCAAAACCTAAATATAAAAACTGCTACTGTAGACGAACGCTTCAACCTAGAAGAACAAAATTAGGTGAGCCAAGTAGGGTTTGGGTACTGATCATTACCACCAAGTATCATCAATATTGGGTTAAAAAATATTTGCTGGTATTTTGGAAACTCGTATTCCTTAGAAGCTTGGCAACCCTTCTCAATGAAAGTGCTTTTCCACAGTTGTGCCTAGGGCTCCTTGAAGATTAAACAAACCATAGAGACAAAACTAAGAACTCCTTTATTTTGTCAAGTTTGAAAGAGCTACTACAAACCATGTTTTATTTAGAGTTCCAAATTCATCTATCTATATATGAGAGAACAGAGGGAAACCTAAATATAAAAACTGCTACTGTAGACGAAAGCTTCAACCTAGAAGAACAAAATTTGGTGAGCCAAGTGGGATTTGTGTACTGTTTATTACCACGAAGTATTATCAAGATTGGGTGAAAAAATATTTGCTGGTATTTCGGAAAATCGTTAATTCTTAGAAGCTTGGCAACCCCTCTCAGTGAAAGTGCTTTTCCACAGTATGTGCCTAGGGCTACTTGAAGAGGAAACAAACCATAGAAAAAAAACTGAGAACTCCTTTATTTTGTCAAGTGTCAAAGAGCTACTACAAACCATGTTGGATTTAGAGTTCCAAATTCATCTATCTATATAGGAGGGAACAGAGCAAAACCTAAATATAAAAACTGCTACTGTAAACGAACGCTTCAACCTAGAAAAACAAAATTTGGTGAGGCAAGTGGGATTTGTGTACTGGTCATTACCACCACGTATCATCAAGATTGGGTGAAAAAATATTTGCTGGTATTTCATAAACTCGTAATTTCTTGGAAGCTTGGCAACCCCTTTCAATGAAAGTGCTTTTCCACAGTCTGTGCCTAGGCCTACTTGAAGAGGAAACAAACCATATAGACAAAACGGAGAACTCCTTTATTTTGTCAAGTTTCAAAGAGCTGCTAAAAACCATGTTGGATTTAGAGTTCCAAATTCATCTATCTATATAGGAGAGAACAGAGGGAAACCTAAAAATATAAACTGCTACTGTAAACGAACGCTTCAACGTAGAAGAACAAAATTTGGTGAGCCAAGTGGGATTTGTGTACTGATCATTACCAGCAAGTATCACCAAGATTGGGTGAAAAAATATTTGCTGGTATTTCGGAAACTCGTAATTTCTTGAAAGCTTCGCCCCCCCTTTAAATGAAAGTGCTGTTCCACAGTCTGTGCCTAGTGCTACTTGAAGAGGAAACAAACCATAGAGACAAAACAGAGAACTATTATATTTTGTCAAGTTTCAAAGAGCTACTACAAATCATGTTGAATTTAGAGTTCCAAATTCATCTATCTATATGGGAGAGAACAGAGCGAAACCTAAATATAAAAACTGCTACTGTAGACGAACGCTTCAACATAGAAGAACAAATTTTGGTGAGCCAAGTGGGATTTGTGTACTGATCATTAGCTCCAAGTATCATCAAGATTGGGTGAAAAAATATTTGCTGGTATTACGGAAACTCGTTATTTCTTAGAGCTTGGCAACTTCTCTCAATGAAAGTGCTTTTCCACAGTCTGTGCCTAGGGCTCCTTGAAGATTAAACAAACCATAGAGACAAAACTGAGAACTCCTTTATTTTTTAAAGTTTCAAAGAGCTACTACAAACCATGTTGGATTTAGAGTTCCAAATTCATCTATCTATATAGGAGAGAACGGAGGGAAACCTAACTATAAAAACAGCTACTTTGGACGAACGCTTCAACCTAAAAGAACAAAATTTGGTGAGCCAAGTGGGATTTGTGTACTGGTCATTAGCTCCAAGTATCATCAAGTTTGGGTGAAAAAATATTTGCTGGTATTTCGGAAACTCGTTATTTCTTAGAAACTTGGCAACCCCTCTCAATGAAAGTGCTTTTCCACAGTCTGTGCCTAGGGCTCCTTGAAGATTAAACAAACCATAGAGACAAAACTGAGAACTCCTTTATTTTTTCAAGTTTGAAAGAGCTACTACAAACCATATTGGATTTAGAGTTCCAAATTCATCTATCTATATAGGAGAGAACAGAGGGAAACCTAAATATAAAAACTGCTACTGTGGACGAACGCTTCAACCTAGAAGAACAAAATTTGGTTAGCCAAGTGGGATTTGTGTACTTGTCATTAACAAAACGTATCATCAAGATTGGGTGAAAAAATATTTGCTGGTATTTCATAAACTCGTAATTTCTTGGAAGCTTGGCAACCCCTTTCAATGAAAGTGCTTTTCCACAGTCTGTGCCTAGAGCTACTTGAAGAGGAAACAAACCATAGAGACAAAACTGAGAACTGCTTTATTTTGTCAAGTTTCAATGAGCTACTACAAAGCATGTTGAATTTAGAGTTCCAAATTCATCTATCTATATAGGAGGGAACAGAGGGAAACCTAAATATAAAAACTGCTACTGTAGACGAACGCTTCAACATAGAAGAACAAATTTTGGTGAGCCAAGTGGGATTTGTGTACTGATCATTAGCTCCAAGTATCATCAAGATTGGGTGAAAAAATATTTGCTGGTATTTCGGAAACTCGTTATTTCTTAGAAGCTTGGCAACCCCTCTCAATGAAAGTGCTTTTCCACAGTTGTGCCTAGGGCACCTTGAAGATTAAACAAACCATAGAGACAAAACTAAGAACTCCTTTATTTTGTCAAGTTTCAAAGAGTTACTACAAACCATGTTTTATTTAGAGTTTCAAATTCATCTACTATATAGGAGAGAACTGAGGGAAACCTAAATATAGAAACTGCTACTGTAGAGGAAAGCTTCAACCTAGAAGAACAAAATTTGGTGAGCCAAGTGGGATTTGTGTACTGATTATTGCCACGAAGTATTATCAAGATTGGGTGAAAAAATATTTGCTGGTATTTCGGAAAATCGTTAATTCTAAGAAGCTTGGCAACCCCTCTCAGTGAAAGTGCTTTTCCACAGTATGTGCCTAGGGCTACTTGAAGAGGAAACAAACCATAGAGGAAAAACTGAGAACTCCTTTATTTTGTCAAGTTTCAAAGAGCTACTACAAACCATGTTGGATTTAGAGTTCCAAATTCATCTATCTATATAGGAGAGAACAGAGGGAAACCTAAATATAAAAACTGCTACTGTAGACGAACGCTTCAACCTAGAAAAACAAAATTTGGTGAGCCAAGTGGGATTTGTGTACTGGTCATTACCACCACGTATCATCAAGATTGGGTGAAAAAATATTTGCTGGTATTTCATAAACTCGTAATTTCTTGGAAGCTTGGCAACCCCTTTCAATGAAAGTGCTTTTCCACAGTCTGTGCCTAGGCCTACTTGAAGAGGAAACAAACCATATAGACAAAACGGAGAACTCCTTTATTTTGTCAAGTTTCAAAGAGCTGCTAAAAACCATGTTGGATTTAGAGTTCCAAATTCATCTATCTATATAGGAGAGAACAGAGGGAAACCTAAAAATATAAACTGCTACTGTAAACGAACGCTTCAACGTAGAAGAACAAAATTTGGTGAGCCAAGTGGGATTTGTGTACTGATCATTACCAGCAAGTATCACCAAGATTGGGTGAAAAAATATTTGCTGGTATTTCGGAAACTCGTAATTTCTTGAAAGCTTCGCCCCCCCTTTAAATGAAAGTGCTGTTCCACAGTCTGTGCCTAGTGCTACTTGAAGAGGAAACAAACCATAGAGACAAAACAGAGAACTATTATATTTTGTCAAGTTTCAAAGAGCTACTACAAATCATGTTGAATTTAGAGTTCCAAATTCATCTATCTATATGGGAGAGAACAGAGCGAAACCTAAATATAAAAACTGCTACTGTAGACGAACGCTTCAACATAGAAGAACAAATTTTGGTGAGCCAAGTGGGATTTGTGTACTGATCATTAGCTCCAAGTATCATCAAGATTGGGTGAAAAAATATTTGCTGGTATTACGGAAACTCGTTATTTCTTAGAGCTTGGCAACTTCTCTCAATGAAAGTGCTTTTCCACAGTCTGTGCCTAGGGCTCCTTGAAGATTAAACAAACCATAGAGACAAAACTGAAAACTCCTTTATTTTTTAAAGTTTCAAAGAGCTACTACAAACCATGTTGGATTTAGAGTTCCAAATTCATCTATCTATATAGGAGAGAAGGGAGGGAAACCTAACTATAAAAACAGCTACTTTGGACGAACGCTTCAACCTAAAAGAACAAAATTTGGTGAGCCAAGTGGGATTTGTGTACTGGTCATTAGCTCCAAGTATCATCAAGTTTGGGTGAAAAAATATTTGCTGGTATTTCGGAAACTCGTTATTTCTTAGAAACTTGGCAACCCCTCTCAATGAAAGTGCTTTTCCACAGTCTGTGCCTAGGGCTCCTTGAAGATTAAACAAACCATAGAGACAAAACTGAGAACTCCTTTATTTTTTCAAGTTTGAAAGAGCTACTACAAACCATATTGGATTTAGAGTTCCAAATTCATCTATCTATATAGGAGAGAACAGAGGGAAACCTAAATATAAAAACTGCTACTGTGGACGAACGCTTCAACCTAGAAGAACAAAATTTGGTTAGCCAAGTGGGATTTGTGTACTTGTCATTAACAAAACGTATCATCAAGATTGGGTGAAAAAATATTTGCTGGTATTTCATAAACTCGTAATTTCTTGGAAGCTTGGCAACCCCTTTCAATGAAAGTGCTTTTCCACAGTCTGTGCCTAGAGCTACTTGAAGAGGAAACAAACCATAGAGACAAAATTGAGAACTGCTTTATTTTGTCAAGTTTCAATGAGCTACTACAAAGCATGTTGAATTTAGAGTTCCAAATTCATCTATCTATATAGGAGGGAACAGAGGGAAACCTAAATATAAAAACTGCTACTGTAGACGAACGCTTCAACATAGAAGAACAAATTTTGGTGAGCCAAGTGGGATTTGTGTACTGATCATTAGCTCCAAGTATCATCAAGATTGGGTGAAAAAATATTTGCTGGTATTTCGGAAACTCGTTATTTCTTAGAAGCTTGGCAACCCCTCTCAATGAAAGTGCTTTTCCACAGTTGTGCCTAGGGCACCTTGAAGATTAAACAAACCATAGAGACAAAACTAAGAACTCCTTTATTTTGTCAAGTTTCAAAGAGTTACTACAATCCATGTTTTATTTAGAGTTTCAAATTCATCTACTATATAGGAGAGAACTGAGGGAAACCTAAATATAGAAACTGCTACTGTAGACGAAAGCTTCAACCTAGAAGAACAAAATTTGGTGAGCCAAGTGGGATTTGTGTACTGATTATTGCCACGAAGTATTATCAAGATTGGGTGAAAAAATATTCGCTGGTATTTCGGAAAATCGTTAATTCTAAGAAGCTTGGCAACCCCTCTCAGTGAAAGTGCTTTTCCACAGTATGTGCCTAGGGCTACTTGAAGAGGAAACAAACCATAGAGGAAAAACTGAGAACTCCTTTATTTTGTCAAGTTTCAAAGAGCTACTACAAACCATGTTGGATTTAGAGTTCCAAATTCATCTATCTATATAGGAGGGAACAGAGCAAAACCTAAATATAAAAACTGCTACTGTAGACGAACGCTTCAACCTAGAAGAACAAAATTAGGTGAGCCAAGTAGGGTTTGGGTACTGATCATTACCACCAAGTATCATCAATATTGGGTTAAAAAATATTTGCTGGTATTTTGGAAACTCGTATTCCTTAGAAGCTTGGCAACCCTTCTCAATGAAAGTGCTTTTCCACAGTTGTGCCTAGGGCTCCTTGAAGATTAAACAAACCATAGAGACAAAACTAAGAACTCCTTTATTTTGTCAAGTTTGAAAGAGCTACTACAAACCATGTTTTATTTAGAGTTCCAAATTCATCTATCTATATATGAGAGAACAGAGGGAAACCTAAATATAAAAACTGCTACTGTAGACGAAAGCTTCAACCTAGAAGAACAAAATTTGGTGAGCCAAGTGGGATTTGTGTACTGATTATTACCACGAAGTATTATCAAGATTGGGTGAAAAAATATTTGCTGGTTTTTCGGAAAATCGTTAATTCTTAGAAGCTTGGCAACCCCTCTCAGTGAAAGTGCTTTTCCACAGTATGTGCCTAGGGCTACTTGAAGAGGAAACAAACCATAGAAAAAAAACTGAGAACTCCTTTATTTTGTCAAGTGTCAAAGAGCTACTACAAACCATGTTGGATTTAGAGTTCCAAATTCATCTATCTATATAGGAGGGAACAGAGCAAAACCTAAATATAAAAACTGCTACTGTAAACGAACGCTTCAACCTAGAAAAACAAAATTTGGTGAGGCAAGTGGGATTTGTGTACTGGTCATTACCACCACGTATCATCAAGATTGGGTGAAAAACTATTTGCTGGTCTTTTTTAAACTCGTATTCGTGGAAGCTTGGCAACCCCTCTCAATGAAAGTGCTTTTCCACAGTCTGTGCCTAGGGCTACTTGAAGAGGAAACAAACCATATAGACAAAACTGAGAACTCCTTTATTTTGTCAAGTTTCAAAGAGCCTCTAAAAACCATGTTGGATTTAGTGTTCCAAATTCATCTATCTATATAGGAGAGAACAGATGAAAACCTAAATATAAAAACTGCTACTATAGTCGAACGCTTCAACCTAGCAGCACAACATTTGGTGAGCCAAGTGGGATTTGTGTACTGGTCATTACCACCACGTATCATCAAGATTGGGTGAATAAATATTTGCTGGTATTTCATAAACTCGTAATTTCTTGGAAGCTTGGCATCCCGTTTCAATGAAAGTGCTTTTCCACCGTCTGTGCCTAGGGCTACTTGAAGAGGAAACAAACCATAGAGACAAAAATGAGAACTCCTTTATTTTCTCAAGTTTCAAAGAGCTACTACAAACCATGTTGGACTTAGAGTTCCAAATTCATCTATCTATATAGGAGAGAACAGAGGGAAACCTAAATATAAAAACTGCTACTGTAGACGAACGCTTCAACCTAGAAGAACAAAATTTGGTGAGCCAAGTGGGATTTGTGTACTGATCATTACCACGAAGTATCATCAGGATTGGGTGAAAAAATATTTGCTGGTATTTCGGAAACTCGTTATTTCTTAGAAGCTTCGAAACACCTCTCAATTAAAGTGCTTTTCCACAGTCTGTGCCTAGGGCTACTTGAAAAGAAAACAAACCATACAGACAAAACTGAGAACTCCTTTATTTTGTCAAGTTTCAAAGACCTGCTACAAACCATGTTGGATTTAGGGTTCCAAATTCATCTATCTATATAGGAGAGAACAGAGTGAAAAGTAAACATAAAAACTGCTACTGTAGACGAAAGCTTCAACCTAAAAGAACAAAATTTGGTGAGCCATGTGGGAAGTGTGTACTTGTCTTTACCACCACGTATCATCCAGATAGGGTGAAAAAATATTTGCTGGAATTTCGGAAACTCGTAATTTCTTGGAAGCTTGGCAACCCCTTTCAATGAATGTACTTTCCACAGTCTCTGCTTAGGGATACTTGAAGAGGAAACAAACCATAGAGACAAAACTGAGAACTACTTTTTTTTGTCAAGTTTCCAAGAGCTACTACAAACCATGTTGGATTTAGAGTTCCAAATTTATCTATCTATATAGGAGAGAACAGAGGGAAACCTAAATATTAAAACTGCTACTGTAGACGAACACTTCAACCTAGAAGAACAAAATTTGGTGAGCCAGGTGGGATTTGTGTACTTGTCATTACCACCACGTATCATCAATATTGGGTGAAAAGATATTTGCTGGTTTTTCAAAATCTTTATTTCTTAGAAGCTTGGCAACCCCTCTCAATGAAAGTGCTTTTCCACAGTCTGTGCCTAGGGCTACTTGAAGTTTAAAAAAACCATAGAGAAAAAACTAAGAACTCCTTTATTTTGTCAAGTTTCAAAGAGCTACTACAAACCATGTTTTATTTAGAGTTCCAAATTCATCTATCTATATAGGAGAGAACAGAGGAAACCTAAATATAAAAACTGCTACTGTAGACGAACGTTTCAAACTAGAAGAACAAAATTTGGTGAGCAAAGTGGGATTTGTGTACTGATCATTACGACCAAGTTTCATCAAGTTTGGGTGAAAAAATATTTGCTGGTATTTCGGAAACTCGTTATTTCTTAGAAGCTTGCCAGCCCCTTTCAGAGAAAGTGCTTTTCCACAGTCTTTGCCTAGGGCTACTTGAAGAGGAAACAAACCATAGTGACAAAACTGAGAACTCCTTTATTTTTTCAAGTTTCAAAGAGCTATTACAAACCATGTTGGATTTAGAGTTCCAAATTCATCTATCTATATAGGAGAGAACAGAGGGAATCCTAAATATAAAAATTGCTACTGTAGACGAAAGCTTCAAACTAGAAGAACAAAATTTGGTGAGCCAAGTGGGATTTGTGTACTGATCATTACCACCAAGTATCATCAAGATTGGGTGAAAAAATATTTGCTGGTATTTCGGAAACTCGTTATTTCATAGATGCTTGAAAACCCCATTCAATGAAAGTTCTTTTCCACAGTCTGTGCCCAGGGCTACTTGAAGAGGAAACAAACCATAGAGACAAAACTCAGAACTCCTTTATTTTCTCAAGTTTCAAAGAGCTACTAAAAACCATGTTGGATTTAGAGTTCCAAATTCAACTATATATATAGGAGAGAACAGAGGAAAACCTAAATATAAAAATTGCTACTGTAGACGAAAGCTTCAAAGTAGAAGAACAAAATTTGGTGAGCCAAGTGGGATTTGTGTACTGATCATTACCACCAAGTATCATCAAGATTGGGTGAAAAAATATTTTCTGGTATTTCGGAAACTCGTTAATTCTTAGAAGCTTGGCAACCCCTCTCAATGAAAGTTCTTTTCCACAGTCTGTGCCTTGCGCTACATGAAGAGGAAATAAACCACAGAGACAAACCTGAAAACTCCTTTATTTTGTCAAGTTTCAAAGAGCTACTACAAACCATGTTGGATTTAGAGTTCCAAATCCATCTATCTATATAGGAGAGAACAGAGGGAAACCTAAATATAAAAACTGCTACTGTGGATGAAAGCTTCAACCTAGAAGAACAAAATTTGGTGAGCAAAGTGGGATTTGTGTGCTTTTATTACCACCACGTACCATCCAGATCGGGTGAAAAAATATTTGCTGGAATTTCAGAAACTCGTAATTTCTTGGAATCTTGGCAACCCCTTTCATTGAATGTGCTTTTCCACAGTCTCTGCTTAGGGATACTTGAAGAGGAAACAAACCATAGAGAAAAAACTGAGAACTACTTTTTTTTGTCAAGTTTCATAGAGCTACTAAAAACCATGTTGGATTTAGAGTTCCAAATTTATCTGCTATATAGGAGAGAACAGAGGGAAACCTAAATATTAAAACTGCTACTGTAGACGAACGCTACAACCTAGAAAAACAAAATTTGGTGAGCCTGCTGGGATTTGTGTACTTGTCAGTACCACCACGTATCATCAATATTGGGTGAAAAGATATTTGCTGGTTTTGGAAAATCCTTATTTCTTAGAAGCTTGGCAACCCCTCTAAATGAAAGTGCTTTTCCACAGTCTGTGCCTAGGGCTCCTTGAAGTTTAAAAAAACCATAGAGACAAAACTAAGAACTCATTTATTTTGTCAAGTTTCAAAGAGCTACTACAAACCATGTTTATTTAGAGTTCCAAATTCATCTATCTATATAGGAGAGAACAGAGGGAAACCTAAATATAAAAACTGCTACTGTAGAAGAACGCTTCAACCTAGAAGAACAAAATTTGGTGAGCCAAGTGGGACTTGTGTACTGATCATTACCACCAAGTATCATCAAGATTGGGTGAAAAAATATTTGCTGCTATTTCGGAAACTCATTATTGCTTAGAAGCTTGGCAACCCCTCTCAATGAAAGTGCTTTTCCACAGTCTGTGCCTAGGGCTACTTGAAGAGAAAACAAACCATAGAGACAAAACTGAGAACCCCTTTATTTTGTCAAGTTTCAAAGAGCTACTACAAACCATGTTGGATTTAGAGTTCCAAATTCATCTATCTATATAGGAGAGAACAGAGGGAAACCTAAAAATATAAACTGCTACTGTAAACGAACGCTTCAACCTAGAAGAACAAAATTTGGTGAGCCAAGTGGGATTTGTGTACTGATCATTAGCTCCAAGTATCATCACGATTGGGTGAAAAAATATTTGCTGGTATTTCGGAAACTCGTTATTTCTTAGAAGCTTGGCAACCCCTCTCAATGAAAGTCTTTTCCAGAGTCTGTGCCTAGGGCTCGTTGAAGATTAAACAAACCATAGAGAAAAAACTGAGTACTCCTTTATTTTGTCAAGTTTCAAAGAGCTACTACAAACCATGTTGGATTTAGAGTTCCAAATTCATCTATCTATATAGGAGAGAAAGTGGGAAACCTAAATATAAAAACTGCTACTGTAGACGAACGCTTCAACCTAGAAGAAAAAAATTTGGTGAGCCAAGTGGGATTTGTATACTTGTCATTCCCAAAACGTATCATCAAGATTGAGTGAAAAAATATTAGCTGGTATTTCGGAAACTCGTTATTTCTTAGATGCTTGGCAACCCCTTTCAATGAAAGTGCTTTTCCACAGTCTGTGCCTAGGGCTACTTGAAGAGGAAACAAATCATAGAGACAAAACTGAGAACTACTTTTTTTTTGTCAAGTTTCAAAGAGTTACTAAAAACCATGTTTCATTTAGAGTTCCAAATTCAACTATCTATATAGGAGAGAACAGAGTGAAACCTAAAATTATAAACTGCTACTGTAAAAGAATGCTTCAAACTAGAAGAACAAAATTTGGTAAGCCAAGTGGGATTTGTGTACCGATCATTAACACCAAGTATCATCAAGATGGGGTGAAAAAATATTTGCTGGTATTTCGAAAACTCATGAATTCTTGGAAGCTTGGCCACCCCTTTCAATGAAAGTGCTTTTCCACAGTCTGTGCCTAGAGCTATTGAAGAGGAAACAAACCATAGAGACAAAACTGAGAACTACTTTATTTTGTCAAGTTTCAAAGAGCTACTACAAACCATGTTGGATTAAGAGTTCCAAATTCATCTATCTATATAGGAGAGAACATGGTGAAACCTAAATATAAAAACTGCTACTGTAGACGAACGCTTAAACCTAGAAGAACAAAAGTTGCTCTGCCAAGTGGGATTTGTGTACTGATCATTACCACCAAGTATCATCAAGATTGGGTGAAAAAATATTTGCTGGTATTTCGGAAACTCGTTATTTCTTATAAGCTTGGCAACCCCTCTCAATGAAAGTGCTTTCCACAGTCTGTGCCTATGGCTACATGAAGAGGAAACAAACCATAGAGACAAAACTGAGAACTCCTTTATTTTGTCAAGTTTCAAAGAGCTACTGCAAACCATGTTGGATTTAGATTTCCAAATTCTTCTATCTATATAGGAGAGAACAGAGGGAAACCTAAATATAAAAACTGCTACTGTAGACGAACGATTCAACATAGAAGAACAAAATTGGGTGAGCCAAGTGGGATTTGTGTACTGATTATTGCCACCAAGAATCATCAAGATTGGGTGAAAAAATATTTGCTGGTTTTTCGGAAACTCGTTATTTCTTAGAAGCTTTGCAACCCCTCTCAATGAAAGTGCTTTTCCACAGTCTGTGCCTAGGGCTACTTGAAGATTAAACAAACCATAGAGACAAAACTGAGAACTCCTTTATTTTTTCAAGTTTCAAAGAGCTACTACAAACCATGTTGGATTTAGAGTTCCAAATTCATCTATCTCTATAGGAGAGAAAAAGGGAAACCTAAATATAAAAACTGCTACTGTAGACGGACGCTTCAACCAAGAAGAACAAAATTTGGTGAGCCAAGTGGGATTTGTATACTTGTCATTCTCAAAACGTATCATCAAGATTGGGTGAAAAAATATTTGCTGGTATTTTGGAAACTCGTTATTTTTTGGAAGCTTGGACACCCCTTTCAATGAGAGTGATTTTCCACAGTCTGTGCCTAGAGCTACTTGAAGAGGAAACAAAGCATAGAGAAAAAACTGAGAACTACTATATTTTGTCAAGTTTCAAAGAGCTACTACAAACCATGTTGAATTTAGAGTTCCAAATTCAGCTATCTTATAGGAGAGTACAGAGTGAAACCTAAATATAGAAACTGCTACTGTAGACGAACGCTTAAACCTAGAAGAACAAAAGTTGCTCTGCCAAGTGGGATTTGTGTACTGATCATTACCACCAAGTATCATCAAGATTGGGTGAAAAAATATTTGCTGATATTTCTGAAACTAGTTATTTCTTAGATGCTTGGCAACCCCATTCAATGAAAGTTCTTTTCCACAGTCTGTGCCTAGGGCTACTTGAAGAGGAAGCAAACCATAGAGACAAAACTGAGAACTCCTTTATTTTCTCAAGTTTCAAAGAGCTACTACAAACCATGTTGGATTTAGAGTTCCAAATTCATCTATCTATATAGGAGAGAACAGAGGGAAACCTAAATATAAAAACTGCTACTGTGGACGAAAGCTTCAACCTAGAAGAACAAAATTTGGTGAGCCAAGTGGGTTTGGGTGCTTTTATTACCACCACGTACCATCCAGATTGGGTGAAAAAATATTTGCTGGAATTTCGGAAACTCGTAATTTCTTGGAATCTTGGCAACCCCTTTCAATGAATGTGCTTTTCCACAGTCTCTGCTTAGGGATACTTGAAGAGGAAACAAACCATAGAGAAAAAACTGAGAACCACTTTTTTTGTCAAGTTTCATAGAGCTACTACAAACCATGTTGGATTTAGAGTTCCAAATTTATCTGTCTATATAGGAGAGAAGAGAGGGAAACCTAAATATTAAAACTGCTATTGTAGACGAACGCTACAAGCTAGAAAAACAAAATTTGGTGAGCCTGTTGGGATTTGTGTACTTGTCATTACCACAACGTATCATCAATATTGGGTGAAAAGATATTTGCTGGTATTTCGGAAACTCGTTATTTCTTAGAAGCTTGGCAACCCCTCTCAATGAAAGTGCTTTTCCAGAGTCTGTGCCTAGGGCTCGTTGAAGATTAAACAAACCATAGAGAAAAAACTGAGTACTCCTTTATTTTGTCAAGTTTCAAAGAGCTACTACAAACCATGTTGGATTTAGAGTTCCGAATTCATCTATCTATATAGGAGAGAAAGTGGGAAACCTAAATATAAAAACTGCTACTGTAGACGAACGCTTCAACCTAGAATTAAAAAATTTGGTGAGCCAAGTGGGATTTGTATACTTGTCATTCTCAAAACGTATCATCAAGATTGGGTGAAAAAATATTAGCTGGTATTTCGGAAACTCGTTATTTCTTAGATGCTTGGCAACCCCTTTCAATGAAAGTGCTTTTCCACAGTCTGTGCCTAGGGCTACTTGAAGAGGAAACAAATCATAGAGACAAAACTGAGAACCTCTTTTTTTTTGTCAAGTTTCAAAGAGTTACTAAAAACCATGTGTCATTTAGAGTTCCAAATTCAACTATCTATATAGGAGAGAACAGAGTGAAACCTAAAATTATAAACTGCTACTGTAAACGAATGCTTCAAACTAGAAGAACAAAATTTGGTAAGCCAAGTGGGATTTGTGTACCGATCATTAACACCAAGTATCATCAAGATGGGGTGAAAAAATATTTGCTGGTATTTCGAAAACTCATGAATTCTTGGAAGCTGGGCCACCCCTTTCAATGAAAGTGCTTTTCCACAGTCTGTGCCTAGAGCTATTGAAGAGGAAACAAACCATAGAGACAAAACTGAGAACTACTTTATTTTGTCAAGTTTCAAAGAGCTACTACAAACCATGTTGGATTAAGAGTTCCAAATTCATCTATCTATATAGGAGAGAACATGGTGAAACATAAATATAAAAACTGCTACTGTAGACGAACGCTTAAACCTAGAAGAACAAAAGTTGCTCTGCCAAGTGGGATTTGTGTACTGATCATTACCACCAAGTATCATCAAGATTGGGTGAAAAAATATTTGCTGGTATTTCGGAAACTCGTTATTTCTTATAAGCTTGGCAACCCCTCTCAATGAAAGTGCTTTCCACAGTCTGTGCCTATGGCTACATGAAGAGGAAACAAACCATAGAGACAAAACTGAGAACTCCTTTATTTTGTCAAGTTTCAAAGAGCTACTGCAAACCATGTTGGATTTAGATTTCCAAATTCTTCTATCTATATAGGAGAGAACAGAGGGAAACCTAAATATAAAAACTGCTACTGTAGACGAACGCTTCAACATAGAAGAACAAAATTGGGTGAGCCAAGTGGGATTTGTGTACTGATTATTGCCACCAAGAATCATCAAGATTGGGTGAAAAAATATTTGCTGGTTTTTCAGAAACTCGTTATTTCTTAGAAGCTTTGCAACCCCTCTCAATGAAAGTGCTTTTCCACAGTCTGTGCCTAGAGCTACTTGAAGATTAAACAAACCATAGAGACAAAACTGAGAACTCCTTTATTTTTTCAAGTTTCAAAGAGCTACTACAAACCATGTTGGATTTAGAGTTCCAAATTCATCTATCTCTATAGGAGAGAAAAAGGGAAACCTAAATATAAAAACTGCTACTGCAGACGGACGCTTCAACCAAGAAGAACAAAATTTGGTGAGCCAAGTGGGATTTGTATACTTGTCATTCCCAAAACGTATCATCAAGATTGGGTGAAAAAATATTTGCTGGTATTTTGGAAACTCGTTATTTTTTGGAAGCTTGGACACCCCTTTCAATGAGAGTGATTTTCCACAGTCTGTGCCTAGAGCTACTTGAAGAGGAAACAAAGCATAGAGAAAAAACTGAGAACTACTATATTTTGTCAAGTTTCAAAGAGCTACTACAAACCATGTTGAATTTAGAGTTCCAAATTCAGCCATCTTATAGGAGAGTACAGAGTGAAACCTAAATATAGAAACTGCTACTGTAGACGAACGCTTAAACCTAGAAGAACAAAAGTTGCTCTGCCAAGTGGGATTTGTGTACTGATCATTACCACCAAGTATCATCAAGATTGGGTGAAAAAATATTTGCTGGTATTTCTGAAACTAGTTATTTCTTAGATGCTTGGCAACCTCATTCAATGAAAGTTCTTTTCCACAGTCTGTGCCTAGGGCTACTTGAAGAGGAAGCAAACCATAGAGACAAAACTGAGAACTCCTTTATTTTCTCAAGTTTCAAAGAGCTACTACAAACCATGTTGGATTTAGAGTTCCAAATCATCTATCTATATAGGAGAGAACAGAGGGAAACCTAAATATAAAAACTGCTACTGTGGACGAAAGCTTCAACCTAGAAGAACAAAATTTGGTGAGCCAAGTGGGTTTGGGTGCTTTTATTACCACCACGTACCATCCAGATTGGGTGAAAAAATATTTGCTGGAATTTCGGAAACTCGTAATTTCTTGGAATCTTGGCAACCCCTTTCAATGAATGTGCTTTTCCACAGTCTCTGCTTAGGGATACTTGAAGAGGAAACAAACCATAGAGAAAAAACTGAGAACTACTTTTTTCTGTCAAGTTTCATAGAGCTACTACAAACCATGTTGGATTTAGAGTTCCAAATTTATCTGTCTATATAGGAGAGAAGAGAGGGAAACCTAAATATTAAAACTGCTATTGTAGATGAACGCTACAAGCTATAAAAACAAAATTTGGTGAGCCTGTTGGGATTTGTGTACTTGTCATTGCCACCACGTATCATCAATATTGGGTGAAAAGATATTTGCTGGTTTTGGAAAGTCCTTATTTCTTAGAAGCTTGGCAACCCCTCTCAATGAAAGTGCTTTTCCACAGTCTGTGCCTAGGGCTCCTTGAAGTTTAAACAAACCATAGAGACAAAACTAAGAACTCATTTATTTTGTCAAGTTTCAAAGAGCTACTACAAACCATGTTTATTTAGAGTTCCAAATTCATCTATCAATATAGGAGAGAACAGAGTGAAACCTAAATATAAAAACTGCTACTGTAGACGAACCCTTCAACCCAGAAGAACAAAATTTGGTGAGCCAAGTGGTATTTGTGTACTGATCATTACCACCAAGAATCATCAACATTGGGTGAAAAAATATTTGCTGGTATTTCGGAAACTCGTTATTTTTTAGAAGCTTGGCAACCCCTCTCAATGAAAGTGCTTTTCCACAGTCTGTGCCAAGGATACTTGAAGAGGAAACAAACCATAGAGAAAAAACTGAGAACTCCTTTATTTTGTCAAGTTTCAAAGAGCTACTACAAACCATGTTGGATTTAGAGTTCCAAATTCATCTATCAATATAGGAGAGAACAGAGTGAAACCTAAATATAAAAACTGCTACTGTAGATGAACGCTTCAAACTAGAAGACCAAAATTTGGTGATCCAAGTGGGATTAGTGTACTGATCATTACCACCAAGTATCATCATGATTGGGTGAGAAAATATTTGCTGGTATTTCGGAAACTCGTAAATTCTTAGAAGCTTGGCAACCCCTCTCAATGAAAGTGCTTTTTCACAGTCTGTGCCTAGGGAGACTTGAAGAGTAAACAAACCATAGAGACAAAACTGAGAACTCCTTTACTTCATAAAGAATCAAAGAGCTATTACACACCATGTTGGATTTAGAGTTCCATTCATCTATCTATGTAGGAGAGAACAGAGTGAAACATAAATATAAAAACTGCTACTGGAGACGAACGAATCAACCCAGAAGAACAAAATTTGGTGAGCCAAGTGGGATTTGTGTACTGATCATTACCACCAAGTATCCTCAATATTGGGTGAAAAAATATTTGCTGTTATTTCGGAAACTCGTTATTTCTTAAAACTTGGCAACCCCTCTCAATGAAAATAATTTTCCACAGTCTGTGCCTAGGGCGACTTGAAGAGGAAACAAACCATAGAGACAAAACTTAGAACTCCTTTATTTTGTCAACTTTCAAAGAGCTACTGAAAACCATGATGGATTTAGAGTTCCTAATTCATCTATCTATATAGGAGAGAACAGAGTGAAACCTAAATATAAAAACTGCTACTGTAAACGAACGCTTCAACCTAGAAGAACAAAATTTGGTGAGCCAAGTGGGATTTGTGTACTGATCATTACCACCAAGTATCATCAACATTGGGTGAAAAAATATTTGCTGGTATTTCACAAACTCGTAATTTATTGGAAGCTTGGCAACCCCTCTCAATGAAAGTGCTTTTCCACCGTCTCTGCTTTGGGCTACATGAAGTGGAAACAAATCATAGAGACAAAACTGAGAACTCCTTTATTTTGTCAAGTTTCAAAGAGCTACTACAAACCATGTTGGATTTAGAGTTCCAAATTCATCTATCTATATAGGAGAGAACAGAGTGAACCTAAATATTAAAAATGCTACTGTAAACGAACGCTTCCACCTAGAAGAATAAAATTTGGTGAGCCAAGTGGGATTTGTGTACCGATCATTACCACCAAGTATCCTCAAGATTGGGTGAAAAAATATTTGCTGGTATTTCGGAAACTCGTTATTTCTTAAAACTTGGCATCCCCTCTCAATGAAAGTGCTTTTCCACAGTCTCTGCCTAGGGCGACTTGAAGAGGAAACAAACCATAGAGACAAAACTGAGAACTCCTTTACTTTGTCAAGTTTCAAACAGCTATTACACACCATGATGGATTTAGAGTTCCAAATTCATCTATCTATGTAGGAGAGAACAGAGAGTAACCTAAATATGAAAACTGCTAGTGTAGACGAACGCTTCAACACAGAAGAACAAAATTTGGTGAGCCAAGTGGTATTTGTGTACTGATCATTACCACCAAGAATCATCAACATTGGGTGAAAAAATATTTGCTGGTATTTCGGAAACTTGTTATTTTTTAGAAGCTTGGCAACCCCTCTCAATGAAAGTGCTTTTCCACAGTCTGTGCCAAGGATACATGAAGAGGAAATAAACCATAGAGAAAAAACTGAGAACTCCTTTATTTTGTCAAGTTTCAAAGAGCTACTACAAACCATGTTGGATTTAGAGTTCCAAATTCATCTATCAATATAGGAGAGAACAGAGTGAAACCTAAATATAAAAACTGCTACTGTAGACGAACGCTTCAAACTAGAAGAACAAAATTTGGTGAGCCAAGGGCGATTTGTGTACTGATCATTACCACCAAGTATCATCAAGATTGGGTGAAAAAATATTTGCTGGTATTTCCGAAAATATTTTTTCTTAGAAGTTTGGCAACCCCTCTCAATGAAAATGCTTTTCCACACTCTGTGCCTAGGGCTACATGAAGATGAAAGAAAGCATAGAGACAAAACTGAGAACTCCTTTATTTTGACAAGTTTCAAGGAGCTACTAGAAACCATGTTTGATTTAGAGTTACAAATTCATCTATCTATATAGGAGAGAACAGAGTGAAACCTAAATATAAAATCTGCTACTGTAAACGAACTCTTCAACCTAGAAGAACAAAATTTGGTGACCCAAGTGGGATTTGTGTTCTGATCATTACCACAAAGTATCATCAACATTGGGTGAAAAAATATTTGCTGGTATTTCGGAAACTCGTAATTTATTGGAAGCTTGGCAACCGCTTTCAATGAAAGTGCTTTTCCACAGTCTCTGCTTAGGGCTACATGAAGTGGAAACAAATCATAGAGACAAAACTGAGAACTCCTTTATTTTGTCAAGTTTCAAAGAGCTACTACAAACCATGTTGGATTTAGAGTTCCAAATTCATATATCTATATAGGAGAGAACAGAGGGAAAACTAAAAATATAAACTGCTACTGTAAACGAACGCTTCATCTTAGAAGAACAAAATTTGGTGTCAAGTTGGATTTGTGTACCGATCATGACCAGCAAGTATCATCAAGATTCGGTGAAAAAATATTTGCTGATATTTCGGAAACTCCTTATTTCTTAGAAGCGTGGCAACCCTTCTCAATGAAAGTGCTTTTCCACAGTCTGTGCATAGGACTACTTGAAGAGGAAACAAACCATAAAGAAAAATCTGAGAAATCCTTTATTTCGTCAAGTTTCAAAGAGCTACTACAAACCATGTTGGATTTTGAGTTCCAAATTCATCTATCTATATAGGAGAGAACAGAGGGAACTTAAAAATACAAACTGCTACTGTAAACGAACGCTTTAACCTAGAAGAACAAAATTCGGTGAGCCAAGTGGGATTTCTGTACAGATCATTACCACCAAGTATAATCAAGATTGGGTGAAAAAATATTTGCTGGTATTTCGGAAACTCGTAATTTATTGGAAGCTTGGCAACCCCTCTCAATGAAAGTGCTTTTCCACCGTCTCTGCTTTGGGCTACATGAAGTGGAAACAAATCATAGAGACAAAACTGAGAACTCCTTTATTTTGTCAAGTTTCAAAGAGCTACTACAAACCATGTTGGATTTAGAGTTCCAAATTCATCTATCTATATAGGAGAGAACAGAGTGAACCTAAATATTAAAAATGCTACTGTAAACGAACGCTTCCACCTAGAAGAATAAAATTGGGTGAGCCAAGTGGGATTTGTGTACCGATCATTACCACCAAGTATCATCAACATTGGGTGAAAAAATATTTGCTGGTATTTCGGAAACTTGTTATTTTTTAGAAGCTTGGCAACCCCTCTCAATGAAAGTGCTTTTCCACAGTCTGTGCCAAGGATACATGAAGAGGAAACAAACCATAGAGAAAAAACTGAGAACTCCTTTATTTTGTCAAGTTTCAAAGAGCTACTACAAACCATGTTGGATTTAGAGTTCCAAATTCATCTATCAATATAGGAGAGAACAGAGTGAAACCTAAATATAAAAACTGCTACTGTAGACGAACGCTTCAAACTAGAAGAACAAAATTTGGTGAGCCAAGGGGTATTTGTGTACTGATCATTACCACCAAGTATCATCAAGATTGGGTGAAAATATATTTGCTGGTATTTCCGAAAATATTTTTTCTTAGAAGCTTGGCAACCCCTCTCAATGAAAATGCTTTTCCACACTCTGTGCCTAGGGCTACATGAAGATGAAAGAAAGCATAGAGACAAAACTGAGAACTCCTTTATTTTGACAAGTTTCAAAGAGCTACTAGAAACCATGTTTGATTTAGAGTTACAAATTCATCTATCTATAATGGAGAGAACAGAGTGAAACCTAAATATAAAATCTGCTACTGTAAACGAACGCTTCAACCTAGAAGAACAAAATTTGGTGACCCAAGTGGGATTTGTGTTCTGATCATTACCACCAAGTATCATCAAGATTGGGTGAAAAAATATTTGCTGGTATTTCGGAAACTCGTAATTTATTGGAAGCTTGGCAACCCCTTTCAATGAAAGTGCTTTTTCACAGTCTCTGCTTAGGGCTACATGAATTGGAAACAAATCATAGAGACAAAACTGAGAACTCCTTTATTTTGTCAAGTTTCAAAGAGCTACTACAAACCATGTTGGAATTAGAGTTCCAAATTCATATATCTATATAGGAGAGAACAGAGGGGAAACTAAAAATATAAACTGCTACTGTAAACGAACGCTTCATCCTAGAAGAACAAAATTTGGTGAGTCAAGTGGGATTTGTTTACCGATCATGACCACAAAGTATCATCAAGATTCGGTGAAAAAATATTTGCTGATATTTCGGAAACACCTTAATTCTTAGAAGCTTGGCAACCCTTCTCAATGAAAGTGCTTTTCCACAGTCTTTGCATAGGACTACTTGAAGAGGAAACAAACCATAAAGAAATATCTGAGAAATCCTTTATTTCGTCAAGTTTCAAAGAGCTACTACAAACCATGTTGGATTTTGAGTTCCAAATTCATCTATCTATATAGGAGAGAACAGAGGGAACTTAAAAATACAAACTGCTACTGTAAACGAACGCTTCAACCTAGAAGAACAAAATTTGGTGAGCCAAGTGGGATTTCTGTACAGATCATTACCACCAAGTATCATCAAGATTGGGTGAAAAAATATTTGCTCGTATTTCGGAAACTCGTAATTTATTGGAAGCTTGGCAACCCCTTTCAATGAAAGTGCTTTTTCACAGTCTCTTCTTAGGGCTACATGAAGTGGAAACAAATCATAGAGACAAAACTGAGACCTCCTTTATTTTGTCAAGTTTCAAAGAGCTACTACAAACCATGTTGGAATTAGAGTTCCAAATTCATATATCTATATAGGAGCGAACAGAGGGAAAACTAAAAATATAAACTGCTACTGTAAACGAACGCTTCATCCTAGAAGAACAAAATTTGGTGAGTCAAGTGGGATTTGTTTACCGATCATGACCACAAAGTATCATCAAGATTCGGTGAAAAAATATTTGCTGATATTTCGGAAACACCTTAATTCTTAGAAGCTTGGCAACCCTTCTCAATGAAAGTGCTTTTCCACAGTCTTTGCATAGGACTACTTGAAGAGGAAACAAACCATAAAGAAATATCTGACAAATCCTTTATTTCGTCAAGTTTCAAAGAGCTACTACAAACCATGTTGGATTTAGAGTTCCAAATTCATCTTCTTTATAGGAGAGAATAGAGTGAAACCTAAATATAAAAACTGCTACTGTAGACGAACGCATGAACGTAGAAGAACAAAATTTGGTGAGCCAAGTGGGATTTGTGTACTGATCATTACCACCAAGTATCATCATGATTGGGTGAGAAAATATTTGCTGGTATTTCGGAAACTCGTAAATTCTTAGAAGCTTGTCAACCCCTCTCAATGAAAGTGCTTTTCCACAGTCTGTGCCTAGGGCGACTTGAAGAGGAAACAAACCATAGAGACAAAACTTAGAACTCCTTTACTTTGTCAAGATTCAAAGAGCTATTACACACCATGTTGGATTTAGAGTTCCATTCATCTATCTATGTAGGAGAGTATAAAGTGAAACCTAAATATAAAAACTGCTACTGTAGACGAACGCATGAACGTAGAAGAACAAAATTTGGTGAGCCAAGTGGGATTTGTGTACTGATCATTACCACCAAGTATCATCATGATTGGGTGAGAAAATATTTGCTGGTATTTCGGAAACTCGTAAATTCTTAGAAGCTTGGCAACCCCTCTCAATGAAAGTGCTTTTCCACAGTCTGTGCCTAGGGCGACTTGAAGAGGAAACAAATCATAGAGACAAAACTTAGAACTCCTTTATTTTGTCAACTTTCAAAGAGCTACTGAAAACCATGATGGATTTAGAGTTCCTAATTCATCTATCAATATAGGAGAGAAAAGAGTGAAACCTAAATATAAAAACTGCTACTGTAAACGAACGCTTCAACCTAGAAGAACAAAATTTGGTGAGCCAAGTGGGATTTGTGTACTGATCATTACCACCAAGTATCATCAACATTGGGTGAAAAAATATTTGCTGGTATTTCACAAACTCGTAATTTATTGGAAGCTTGGCAACCCCTCTCAACGAAAGTGCTTTTCCACCGTCTCTGCTTTGGGCAACATGAAGTGGAAACAAATCATAGAGACAAAACTGAGAACTCCTTTATTTTGTCAAGTTTCAAAGAGCTACTACAAACCATGTTGGATTTAGAGTTCCAAATTCATCTATCTATATAGGAGAGAACAGAGTGAACCTAAATATTAAAAATGCTACTGTAAACGAACGCTTCCACCTAGAAGAATAAAATTGGGTGAGCCAAGTGGGATTTGTGTACCGATCATTACCACCAAGTATCATAAAGATTGGGTGAAAAAATTTTTGCTGGTATTTCGGAAACTCGTTATTTCTTAAAAGCTTGGCAACCCCTCTCAATGAAAGGGATTTTCCACAGTCTGTGACTAGGGCGACTTGAAGAGGAAACAATCCATAGAGACAAAACTGAGAACTCCTTTATTTTGTCAAGTTTCAAAGAGCCATTACACACCATGTTGGATTTAGAGTTCCATTCATCTATCTATGTAGGAGAGAACAGAGTGAAACCAAAATATAAAAACTGCTACTGTAGACGAACGCTTCAAACTAGAAGAACAAAATTTGGTGAGCCAAGGGCGATTTGTGTACTGATCATTACCACCAAGTATCATCAAGATTGGGTGAAAAAATATTTGCTGGTATTTCCGAAAATATTTTTTCTTAGAAGCTTGGCAACCCCTCTCAATGAAAATGCTTTTCCACACTCTGTGCCTGGGGCTACATGAAGATGAAAGAAAGCATAGAGACAAAACTGAGAACTCCTTTATTTTGAAAAGTTTCAAAGACCTACTAGAAACCATGTTTGATTTAGAGTTACAAATTCATCTATCTATATAGGAGAGAACAGAGTGAAACCTAAATATAAAAACTGCTACTGTAAACGAACCCTTCAACCTAGAAGAACAAAATTTGGTGACCCAAATGGGATTTGTGTTCTCATCATTACCACCAAGTATCATCAACATTGGGTGAAAAAATATTTGCTGGTATTTCGGAAACTCGTAATTTATTGGAAGCTTGGCAAACTCTCTCAATGAAAGTGCTTTTCCACAGTCTCTGCTTAGGGCTACATGAAGTGGAAACAAGTCATAGAGACAAAACTGAGACCTCCTTTATTTTGTTAAGTTTCAAAGAGCTACTACAAACCATGTTGGATTTAGAGTTCCAAATTCATGTATCTATATAGGAGAGAATAGAGGGAAAACTAAAAATATAAACTGCTACTGTAAACGAACGCTTCATCCTAGAAGAACAAAATTTGGTGAGTCAAGTTGGATTTGTGTACCGATCATGACCACCAAGTATCATCAAGATTCGGTGAAAAAATATTTGCTGATATTTCGGAAACTCCTTATTTCTTAGAAGCGTGGCAACCCTTCTCAATGAAAGTGCTTTTCCACAGTCTGTGCATAGGACTACTTGAAGAGGAAACAAACCATAAAGAAACATCTGAGAAATCCTTTATTTCGTCAAGTTTCAAAGAGCTACTACAAACCATGTTGGATTTAGAGTTCCAAATTCATCTATCAATATAGGAGAGAATAGAGTGAAACCTAAATATAAAAACTGCTACTGTAGACGAACGCTTCAACGTAGAAGAACAAAATTTGGTGAGCCAAGTGGGATTAGTGTACTGATCATTACCACCAAGTATCATCATGTTTGGGTGAGAAAATATTTGCTGGTATTTCGGAAACTCGTAAATTCTTAGAAGCTTGGCAACCCCTCTCAATGAAAGTGCTTTTCCACAGTCTGTGCCTAGGGCGACTTGAAGAGGAAACAAACCATAGAGACAAAACTGAGAACTCCTTTACTTTGTCAAGATTTAAAGAGCTATTACACACCATGTTGGATTTAGAGTTCCATTCATCTATCTATGTAGGAGAGAACAGAGTGAAACCTAAATATAAAAACTGCTACTGGAGACGAACGAATCAACCCAGAAGAACAAAATTTGGTGAGCCAAGTGAAATTTGTGTGCTGATCATTACCACCAAGTATCCTCAAGATTGGGTGAAAAAATATTTGCTGTTATTTCTGAAAATCGTTATTTCTTAAAACTTGGCAACCCCTCTCAATGAAAATGCTTTTCCACAGTCTGTGCCTAGGGCGACTTGAAGAGGAAACAAACCATAGAGACAAAACTGAGAACTCCTTTATTTTCTCAAATTTCAAAGAGCTACTACAAACCATGTTGGATTTAGAGTTCCAAAACCATCTATCTATATAGGAGAGAACAGAGTGAACCTAAATATTAAAAATGCTACTGTAAACGAACGCTTCAACCTAGAAGAATAAAATTTGGTGAGCCAAGTGGGATTTGTGTACCGCTCATTACCACCAAGTATCATAAAGATTGGGTGAAAAAATTTTTGCTGGTATTTCGGAAACTCGTTATTTCTTAAAAACTTGGCAACCCCTCTCAATGAAAGTGCTTTTCCACAGTCTGTGCCTAGGGCGACTTGAAGAGGAAACAAACCATAGAGACAAAACTGAGAACTCCTTTACTTTGTCAAGTTTCAAACATCTATTACACACCATGATGGATTTAGAGTTCCAAATTCATCTATCTATGTAGGAGAGAACAGAGAGTAACCTAAATATAAAAACTGCTAGTGTAGACAAACGCTTCAACCCAGAAGAACAAAATTTGGTGAGCCAAGTGGTATTTGTGTACTGATCATTACCACCAAGAATCATCAACATTGGGTGAAAAAATATTTGCTGGTATTTCGGAAACTCTTTATTTTTTAGAAGCTTGGCAACCCCTCTCAAAGAAAGTGCTTTTCCACAGTCTGTGCCAAGGTTACTTGAAGAGGAAACAAACCATAGAGAAAAAACTGAGAACTCCTTTATTTTGTCAAGTTTCAAAGAGCTACTACAAACCATGTTGGATTTAGTGGTCCAAATTCATCTATCAATATAGGGGAGAACAGAGTGAAACCTAAATATAAAAACTGCTACTGTAGACGAACGCTTCAAACTAGAAGAACAAAATTTGGTGAGCCAAGGGCGATTTGTGTACTGATCATTACCACCAAGTATCATCAAGATTGGGTGAAAAAATATCTGCTGGTATTTCCGAAAATGTTTTTTCTTAGAAGCTTGGCAACCCCTCTCAATGAAAATGCTTTTCCACACTCTGTGCCTAGGGCTACATGAAGATGAAAGAAAGCATAGCGACAAAACTGAGAACTCCTTTATTTTGACAAGTTTCAAAGAGCTACTAGAAACCATGTTTGATTTAGAGTTACAAATTCATCTATCTATATAGGAGAGAACAGAGTGAAATCTAAATATAAAAACTGCTATTGTAAACGAACGCTTCAACCTAGAAGAACAAAATTTGGTGACCCAAGTGGGATTTGTGTTCTGATCATTACCACCAAGTATTATCAACATTGGGTGAAAAAATATTTGTTGGTATTTCGGAAACTCATAATTTCTTGGAAGATTGGCCACCCCATTCAATGAAAGTGCTTTTCCACAGTCTGTGACTAGGGCTACTTGAAGAGGAAACAAACCATAGAGACAAAACTGAGAACTCCTTTATTTTGTCAAGTTTCAAAGAGCTACAACAAACCATGTTGGATTTAGAGTTTCAAATTCATCTATCTATATAGGAGAGAAAAGAGAGAAACCTAAATATAAAAACTGCTACTGTAGACGAAAGCTTCAACCTAGAAGAACAAAATTTGTTGAGCCAAGTGGGATTTGTATACTTGTCATTACCACGACGTATCATCAAGATTGGGTGAAAAAATATTTGCTGGTATTTCGGAAACTCGTAATTTATTGGAAGCTTGGCAACCCCGTTCAATGAAAGTGCTTTTCCACAGTATCTGCTTAGGGCTACATGAAGTGGAAACAATTCATAGAGACAAAACTGAGAACTCCTTTATTTTGTCAAGTTTCAAAGAGCTACTACAAACCATGTTGGATTTAGACTTCCAAATTCATCTATCAATTTGGAGAGAACAGAGTGAAACCGAAAAATAAAAACTGCTACTGTAGACGAACGCTTCAACCTAGAAGAACAAAATATGGTGAGCTAAGAGGGCTTTGTGTAATGATCATTACCACCAAGTATCATCAAGTTTGGGTGTAAAAATATTTCCTGGTATTTCGGAAACTCGTTTTTTCTTAGAAGCTTGGCAACCCCTCTCAATGAAAGTGCTTTTCCACAGTCTGTGCCTAGGGCTACTTGAAGAGAAAACAAACCATAGTGTCAAAACTGAGAACGCCTTTTTTTTGTCAAGTTTCAAAGATCTACTACAAACCAGGTTGGATTTAGAGTTCCAAATTCATCTATCTATATAGGAGAGACCAGATTGAAACCTAAAAATAAAAACTGCTACTGTAAACGAACAATTCAACCTAGAAGAACAAAATTTGGTGAGCCAAGTGGAATTTGTGGACTTATCATTACCACCACATATCATCAAGATTGGGTGAAAAAACATTTGCTGGTATTTCTGAAACTCGTTATTTCTTAGAAGCTTGACAACATCTCTCAATGAAAGTGCTTTTCCACAGTCTGTGCCTAGGACTACTTGAAGAGGAAAGGAACCATAGAGAAAAAAGTGAGAACTCCTTTATTTTGTCAAGTTTCAAAGAGCTACTACAAACCATGTTGGATTTAGAGTTCCAAATTCATCTATCTATATAGCAGAGAACAGAGTGAAACCTAAATATAAAAACTGCTACTGTAGACGAACGCATCAACGTAGAAGAACAAAATTTGGTGAGCCAAGTGGGATTTGTGTACTGATCATTACCACCAAGTATCATCATGATTGGGTGAAAAAATATTTGCTGGTATTTCGGAAACTCGTAATTTCTTAGAAGTTTGGCAACCCCTCTCAATGAAAGTGCTTTTCAACGGTCTGTGCCTAGGGCTACTTGAAGATGAAACAAACCATGGAGACAAAACTGAGAACTCCTTTATTTTGTCAAGTTTCAAAGAACTACTACAAACCATGTTGGATTTTGAGTTCCAAATTCATCTATCTATATAGGAGAGAACAGAGTGAAACCTAAATATAAAAACTGCTACTGTAGACGAACGCTTCTACCTAGAAGAACAAAATTTGGTGAACCAAGTGGGATTTGTGTACTGATCATTACCTCCAAGTATCATCAACATTGGGTGAAAAAATATTTGCTGTTATTTCGGAAAATCGATATTTATTAGAAGCTTGGCAAACCCTCTCAATAAAAGTGCTTTTCCACAGTCTGTGAATAGGGCTACTTGTAGAGGAAACAAACCATAGAGACAAAACTGAGAACTCCTTTATTTTGTCAAGTTTCAAAGAGCTACTACAAACCATGTTGGATTTAGCGTTCCAAATTCATCTATCTATATAGGAGAGAACAGAGGGAAACCTAAATATAAAAACTGCTACTGTAGACGAACGCTTCTACCTAGAAGAACAAAATTTGGTGAACCAAGTGGGATTTGTGTACTGATCATTACCTCCAAGTATCATCAACATTGGGTGAAAAAATATTTGCTGTTATTTCGGAAAATCGTTATATCTTAGAAGCTTGGCAACCCCTCTAAATAAAAGTGCTTTTCCACAGTATGTGAATTGGGCGACTTGAAGAGGAAACAAACCATGGAGACAAAACTGAGAACTCCTTTATTTGGTCAAGTTTCAAAGAGCTACTACAAACCATGTTGGATTTAGAGTTCCAAATTCATCTATCTATATAGGAGAGAACAGAGTGAAACCTAAAAATAAAACTGCCACTGTAGACGAACAATTCAATCTAGAAGAACAAAATTTGGTGAGCCAAGTGGGATTTGTGGACTTGTAATTACCAACACGTATCATCAAGATTGGGTTAAAAAATATTTGCTGGTATTTCGGAAACTCGTAATTTCTTGAAAGCTTGGCAACCCCTCTCAATTAAAGTGCTTCTCCACAGTCTCTGCTTTGGGCTACTTGATACGGAAACAAATCATAGAGACAAAACTGAGAACTCCTTTATTTTGTCAAGTTTCAAAGAGCTACTACAAACCATGTTGGATTTAGAGTTCCAAATTCATCTATCTATATAGGAGAGAACAGAGTGAAACCTAAAAATAAAACTGCCACTGTAGACGAACAATTCAATCTAGAAGAACAAAATTTGGTGAGCCAAGTGGGATTTGTGGACTTGTAATTACCACCACGTATCATCAAGATTGGGTTAAAAAATATTTGCTGGTATTTCGGAAACTCGTAATTTCTTGAAAGCTTGGCAACCCCTCTCAATTAAAGTGCTTCTCCACAGTCTCTGCTTTGGGCTACTTGATACGGAATCAAATCATAGAGACAAAACTGAGAACTCCTTTATTTTGTCAAGTTTCAAAGAGCTACTACAAACCATGTTGGATTTAGAGTTCCAAATTCATCTATCTATATAGGAGAGAACAGAGTGAAACCTAAATATAAAAACTGCTACTGTAGACGAAAGCTTCAACCTAGAAGAACAAAATTTGTTGAGCCAAGTGGGATTTGTATACTTGTCATTACCACGACGTATCATCAAGATTGGGTGAAAAAATATTTGCTTTTATTTCGGAAACTCGTAATTTCTTGGAAGCTTTCCAATGCCTTTCAATGAAATTGCTTTTCCACAGTCTGTGCCTAGGGCTACTTGAAGAGAAAACAAACCATAGAGTCAAAACTGAGAACTCCTTTGTTTTGTCAACTTTCAAAGAGCTACTACAAACCATGTTGGATTTAGTGTTCCAAATTCATCTATCTATACATGAGAGAACAGAGGGAAACCTAAAAATATAAACTGCTACTGTAAATGAACGTCTCAACCTAGAAGAACAAAATTTGGTGATTCAAGTGGGATTAGTTTACTGATCATTACCACCAAGTATCATCAAGATTGGGTGAGAAAATATTTGCTGGTATTTCGGAAACTCATTATTTCTTAGAAGCTTGGCAACCCCTCTCAAAGAAAGTGCTTTTCCACAGTCTGTTCCTAGGGCTACTTGAAGCTTAAACAAACCATAGAGACAAAATTGAGAACTCCTTTATTTTGTCAATTTGTAAAAAGCTACTACAAACCATGTTGGATTTAGCGTTCCAAATTCATCTATCTATATAGGAGAGAACAGAGTGAAACCTAAAAATAAAAACTGCTACTGTAAACGAACGCTTCAACCTAGAAGAACAAAATTTGGTGAGCCAAGTGGGATTTGTTTACTAATCATTTCCAAAAAGTATCATCAAGATTGGGTGAAAAAACTTTTGCTGGTATTTCTGAAACCTGTTATTTCTTAGAAGCTTGGCAACCCCTCTCAATGAAAGTGCTTTTCCACAGTCTGTGGCTAGGACTACTTGAAGAGGAAACAAACCGTAGAGACAAAACTGAGAACTCCTTTATTTTGTCAAGTTTCAAAGAGCTACTACAAACCATGTTGGATTTAGAGTTCCAAATTCATCTATCTATATAGGAGAGAACAGAGTGAAACCTAAAAATAAAAACTGCTACTGTAAACGAACAATTCAATCTAGAAGAACAAAATTGGGTGAGCCAAGTGGGATTTGTGGACTTGTAATTACCAACACGTGTCATCAAGATTGGGTGAAAAAATATTTGCTGGTATTTCGGAAACTCGTAATTTCTTGAAAGCTTGGCAACCCCTTTCAATGAAAGTGCTTTTCCACAGTCTCTGCTTAGGGCGACAGGAAGCGGAAACAAATCATAGAGACAAAACTGAAAACTCCTTTATTTTGTCAAGTTTCAAAGTGCTACTACAAACCATGTTGGATTTAGAGTTCCAAATTCATCTATCTATATAGGAGAGAACAGAGTGTAACCTAAATATAAAAACTGCTACTGTAGACGAACGCTTCTACCTAGAAGAACAAAATTTGGTGAACCAAGTGGGATTTGTGTACTGATCATTAACTCCAAGTATCATCAACATTGGGTGAAAAAATATTTGCTGTTATTTCGGAAAATCGTTATTTCTTAGAAGCTTGGCAACCCCTCTCAATAAAAGTGCTTTTCCACAGTCTGTGAATAGGGCTACTTGTAGAGGAAACAAACCATAGAGACAAAACTGAGAACTCCTTTATTTTGTCAAGTTTCAAAGAGCTACTACAAACCATGTTGGATTTAGCGTTCCAAATTCATCTATCTATATAGGAGAGAACAGAGTGAAACCTAAATATAAAAACTGCTACTGTAGACGAACGCTTCTACCTAGAAGAACAGAATTTGGTGAACCAAGTGGGATTTGTGTACTGATCATTACCTCCAAGTATCATCAACATTGGGTGAAAAAATATTTGCTGTTATTACGGAAAATCGTTATTTCTTAGAAGCTTGGCAACCCCTCTCAATAAAAGTGCTTTTCCACAGTCTGTGAATAGGGCTACTTGAAGAGGAAACAAACCATGGAGACAAAACTGAGAACTCCTTTATTTTGTCATGTTTCAAAGAGCTACTACAAACCATGTTGGATTTAGATTTCCAAATTCATCTATCTATATAGCAGAGAACAGAGTGAAACCTAAATATAAAAACTGCTACTGTAGACGAACGCATCAACGTAGAAGAACAAAATTTGGTGAGCCAAGTGGGATTTGTGTACTGATCATTACCACCAAGTATCATCATGATTGGGTGAAAAAATATTTGCTGGCATTTCGGAAACTCGTAATTTCTTAGAAGTTTGGCAACCCCTCTCAATGAAAGTGCTTTTCCACAGTCTGTGCCTAGGGCTAATTCAAGATGAAACAAACCATAGAGACAAAACTGAGAACTCCTTTATTTTGTCAAGTTTCAAAGAGCGACTACAAACCATGTTGGATTTAGAGTTCCAAATTCATCTATCTATATAGGAGGTGACAGAGTGAAACCTAAATATAAAAACTGCTACTGTAGACGAACGCTTCTACCTAGAAGAACAAAATTTGGTGAACCAAGTGGGATTTGTGTACTGATCATTACCTCCAAGTATCATCAACATTGGGTGAAAAAATATTTGCTGGTATTTCGGAAACTCGTAATTTATTGGAAGCTTGGCAACCCCGTTCAATGAAAGTGCTTTTCCACAGTATCTGCTTAGGGCTACATGAAGTGGAAACAATTCATAGAGACAAAACTGAGAACTCCTTTATTTTGTCAAGTTTCAAAGAGCTACTACAAACCATGTTGGATTTAGAGTTCCAAATTCATCGTTCTATATAGGAGAGAACAGAGTGAAACCTAAATATAAAAACTGCTACTGTAGACGAACGCTTCAACCTAGAAGAACAAAATATGGTGAGCCAAGTGTTCTTTGTGTAATGATCATTACCACCAAGTATCATCAAGTTTGGGTGTAAAAATATTTGCTGGTATTTCGGAAACTCGTTATTTCTTAGAAGCTTGGCAACCCCTCTCAATGAAAGTGCTTTTCCACAGTCTGTACCTATGGCTACTTGAATAGGAAACAAACCATAGAGTCAACACTGAGAACTCCTTTATTTTGTCAAGTTTCAAGGATCTACTACAAACCAGGTTGGATTTAGAGTTCCAAATTCATCTATCTATATAGGAGAGAACAGAGTGAAACCTAAAAATAAAAACTGCTACTGTAAACGATCAATTCAATCTAGACGAACAAAATTTGGTGAGCCAAGTGGGATTTGTGGACTTGTAATTACCACCACGTATCATCAAGATTGGGTGAAAAAATATTTGCTGGTATTTCGGAAACTCGTAATTTCTTGAAAGCTTGGCAACCCCTCCCAATTAAAGTGCTTCTCCACAGTCTCTGCTTTGGGCTACTTGACGCGGAAACAAATCATAGAGAAAAAACTGAGAACTCCTTTATTTTGTCAAGTTTCAAAGAGCTACTACAAACCATGTTGGATTTAGTTTTCCAAATTCATCTATCTATGTAGGAGAGAACAGAGTGAAACCTAAATATAAAAACTGCTACTGTAGACGAACGCTTCAACCTAGAAGAACAAAATTTGGTGAGCCAAGTGGTATTTATGTACTTGTCATTACCACCACGTATCATCAACATGGGTGAAAAATTATTTGCTGGTATTTCGGAAACTCGTAATTTCTTGGAAGCTTGGCAACCACTTTCAATGAAAATGCTTTTCCACAGTCTGTGCCTAGGATTACTTGAAGAGGAAACGAACCATAGAGACAAAAGTGAGAACTCCTTTATTTTGTCAAGTTTCAAAGAGCTACTACAAACCATGTTGGATTTAGAGTTCCAAATTCATCTATCTATATAGGAGAGAACAGAGAGAAACCTAAATATAAAAACTGCTACTGTAGACGAACGCTTCAACCTAGAAGAACAAAATTTGGTGAGCCAAGTGGGATTTGTGTACTGTTCATTACCACCAAGTATCATCAAGATTGGGTGAAAAAATATTTGCTGCTTTTTGGAAACTCGTTATTTCTTAGAAGCTTGGCAACCCATCAGAATGAAAGTGCTTCCACAGTCTGTGCCTAGGGCTACTTAAAGAGGACACAAACCATAGAGACAAAACTGAGAACTCCTTTATTTTGTCAAGTTTCAAAGAGCTACTACAATCCATGTTGGATATAGAGTTCCAAATTCATCTATCTATATAGGAGAGAACAGAGAGAAACCTAAATATAAAAACTGCTACTGTAGACGAACGATTCTACCTAGAAGAACAAAATTTGGCGAGGCAAGTGGGATTTGTGTACTGATCATTAGCAACAAGTATCATCAAGAATGGGTGAAAAAATATTTGCTGGTATTTCGGAAACTCGTTATTTCTTAGAAGCTTGGCAAACCCTCTCAATGAAAGTGCTTTTCCACAGTCTGTGCCTAGGGCTAATTGAATAGGAAACAATCCATAGAGACAAAACTGAGAACTCCTTTATTTTGTCAAGTTTCAATGAGCTACTACACACCATGTTGGATTTAGAGTTCCAAATTCATCTATCTATACAGGAGAGAACAGAGTGAAACCTAAATATAAAAACTGCTACTGTAGACGAACGCTTCAACCTAGAAGAACAAAATATGGTGAGCCAAGTGGGACTTGTGTACTGATCATTACCACCAAGTATCATCAAAATTGGGTGAAAAAATATTTGCTGGTATTTCGGAAACTCGTAATTCCTTAGAAGCTTGGCAAACCCTCTCAATGAAAGTGCTTTTCCACAGTCTGTGCCTAGGGCTACTTGAAGAGGAAACAAACCATAGAGACAAAAAGGAGATCTCCTTTATTTTGTCAAGTTTCAAAGAGCTACTACAATCCATGTTGGATTTAGAGTTCCAAATTCATCTATCTATATAGGAGAGAACAGAGGGAAACCTAAGTATAAAAACTGCTACTGTAGACGAACGCTTCAACCTAGAAGAACAAAATTGTGTGAGCCTAGTTGGATTTGTGTACTGATCTATACCACCAACTATCATAAAAATTGGGAGAAAAAATATTTGCTTGTATTTCGGAAATTCGTTATTTCTTAGAAGTTAGGCAACCCCTCTCAATGAAAGTGCTTTTCCTACGTCTGTGCCTACGGCAACTTGAAGAAAAAAACAAACCATATAGACAAAACTGAGAACTCCTTTATTTTGTCAAGTTTCAAAGAGCTACTACAAACCATGTTGCATTTAGAATTCCAAATTCATCTATCTATACAGGAGAGAACAGAGTGAAACCTAAAAATATAAACTGCGATTGGAAACGAACGCTTCAACCTAGAAGGAGAAAATTTGGTGAGCAAAGTGAGATTTGTGGACTTGTCATTACCACGACGTATCATCAAGATTGGGTGAAAAAATATTTGCTGCTATTCGGAAACTCGTATTATTTTGGAAGCTTGGCAACACCCATCAATGATAGTGCTCTTCCACACTCTCTGCTTCGGGATACTTGAAGTGGAAACAAATCATTGAGACAAAACTGAAAACTCCTTTATTTTGTCAAGTTTCAAAGAGCCACTACAAACCATGTTGGATTTAGAGTTCCAAATTCAACTTTCTATATAGGAGAGAACAGAGTGAAACCTAAATATTAAAATTGCTACTGTAGACGAACGCTTCAAAGTAGAAGAACAAAATTTGGTGAGCCAGGTGGGATTTGTGTACAGATCATTACCACCAAGTAACATCGACATTGGGTGAAAAAATATTTGCTGGTATTTCGGAAACTCGTTATTTCTTAGAAGCTTGGCAACCCCTCTCAATGAAAGTGCTTTTCCACAGTCTGTGCCTAGGGCTACTTGAAGAGAAAACAATCCATGGACACAAAACTGAGAACTCGTTTATTTTGTCAAGTTTCAAAGAGCTATAACAAAACATGTTGTATTTAGATCTCCAAATTCATCTATCTATATAGGAGAGAACAGAGTGAAACCTAAATATAAAAACTGCTACTGTAGACGAACGCTTAAACCTAGAAAAACAAAATTTGTTGAGCCAAGTGGGATTTGTGTACTTGTCATTACCACCACGTATCATCAAGATTGGGGGAAAAAATATTTGCTGGTATTTCGGAAAATCGTAATTTCTTGGAAGCTTTGCAATGCCTTTCAATGAAAGTGCTTTTCCACAGTCTCTGCTTAGGGCTTCTTGAAGAGGAAACAAACCATAGAGACAAAACTGAGAACTTCTTTATTTTGTGAGTTCGAAATTCATCTATCTATATAGGAGAGAACAGAGGGAAACCTAAGTATAAAACTGCTACTGTAGATGAACGCTTCAACCTAGAAGAACAAAATTGGGTGAGCCTAGTTGGATTTGTGTACTGATCTATACCACCAACTATCATAAAAATTGGGAGAAAAAATATTTGCTGGTATTTCGGAAATTCGTTATTTCTTAGAAGTTAGGCAACCCCTCTCAATGAAAGTGCTTTTCCTACGTCTGTGCCTAGGGCAACTTGAAGAAAAAACAAACCATAGAGACAAAACTGAGAACTCCTTTATTTTGTCAAGTTTCAAAGAGCTACTACAAACCATGTTGGATTTACAATTCCAAATTCATCTATCTATATAAGAGAGACAGAGTGAAACCTAAAATTATAAACTGCGATTGGAAACGAATGCTTCAACCTAGATGGAGAAAATTTGGTGAGCAAAGTGGGATTTGTGGACTTGTCATTACCACGACGTATCATCAAGATTGGGTGAAAAAATATTTGCTGCTATTCGGAAACTCGTATTTTTTTGGAAGCTTGGCAACACCCATCAATGATAGTGCTCTTCCACACTCTCTGCTTCGGGATACTTGAAGTGGAAAAAAATCATTGAGACAAAACTGAAAACTCCTTTATTTTGTCAAGTTTCAAAGAGCCACTACAAACCATGTTGGATTTAGAGTTCCAAATTCAACTTTCTATATACGAGAGAACAGAGTGAATCCTAAATATAAAAACTGCTACTGTAGACGAACGCTTCAAATAGAAGAACAAAATTTGGTGAGCCAAGTGGGATTTGTGTACAGATCATTACCACCAGGTATCATCGACATTGGGTGAAAAATATTTGCTGGTATTTAGGAAACTCGTAATTTCTTAGAAGCCTGGCAATCCCTCTCAATGAAAGTGGTTTTCCACAGTCTGTGCCTAGGGCTACTTGAAGAGGAAACAAACCATAGAGACAAAACTGAGAACTCCTTTATTTTGTCAAGTTTCAAAGAGCTACTACAAACCATGTTGGATTTAGAGTTCCAAATTCATCTATCTATATAGGAGAGAACAGAGTGAAACCTAAATTTAAAAACTGCTACTGTAGACAAACGCTTCAAACTAGAAGAACAAAATTTGGTGAGCCAAGTGGGATTTGTGTACCGATCATTACCACCAAGTATCATCAAGATTGGGTGAAAAAATATTTGCTGGTATTTAGGAAACTCGTAATTTCTTGGAAGCTTGGCAAACCCTTTCAATGAAAGTGCTTTTCCACAGTCTCTGCTTAGGGCTACATGAATCGGAAACAAATCATAGAGAAAAAACTGAGAACTCCTTTATTTTGTCAAGTTTCAAAGAGCTACTACAAACCATGTTGGATTATAGTTCCAAATTCATATATCAATATAGGGGAGAACAGAATGCAACCTAAAAATGAAAACTGCTACTGTAAACGAACGCTTCAAACTAGAAGAACAAAATTTGGTGAGCCAAGTGGGATTTGTGTACCGATCATTACCACCAAGTATCATCGACATTGGTTGAAAAAATATTTGCTCTTATTGCGGAAACTCGTTATTACTTAGAAGCTTGACAACCCCTTTCAATGAAAGTGCTTTTCCACACTCTGTGCCTAGGGTTACTTGAAGAGGAAACAAACCATAGAGACAAAACTGAGAACTCCTTTATTTTGTCAAGTTTCAAAGAGCTACTACAAACCATGTTGGATTTAGAGTTCCAAATTCATCTATCTATATAGGAGAGAACAGAGTGAAACCTAAAAATTAAAACTGCTACTGTTAACGAACGCTTCAACCTAGAAGAACATAATTTGGTGAGCCAGGTGGGATTTGTGGACTTGTCATTACCACCACGTATCATCAAGATTGGGTGAAAAAATATTTGCTGGTATTTCGGAAACTCGTATTATCTTGGAAGCTTGGCAACCCCTCTCAATGAAAGTGCTTTTCCACCTTCTGTGCTTAGGGCTACTTGAAGAGGAAACAAACCATAGAGACAAAACTGAGAACTCCTATATTTTGTCAAGTTTCAAAGAGCTATTACACACCATGTTGGATTTAGAGTTCCAAATTCATCTATCCATATAGGAGAGAACAGAGTGAAACCTAAAAATAAAAAGTGCTACTGTAAAGGAACGCTTCAACTTAGAAGAACAAAATTTGGTGAGCCAAGTGGGATTTGTGTAGTTGTCATTTCCATCACGTATCATCAACATTGGGTGCAAAAGTAATTGCTGGTATTTCGGAAACTCATAATTTCTGGGAAGCTTGGCAACCCCTTTCAATGAAAGTGCTTTTCCACAGACTCTGCTTATGGCTACATGAAACGGAAACAAATCATAGTGACAAAACTGAAAACTCCTTTATTTTGTCAAGTTTCAAAGAGCTACTACAAACCATGTTGGATTTAGAGTTCCAAATTCATCTATTAATATTGGAGATAACAGAGTGCAACCTAAAAATGAAAACTGCTACTGTAAACGAACGCTTCAACCTAGAAGAACAAAATTTGGTGAGCCAAGTGGGATTTGTGGACTTGTCATTACCACCACGCATCATCAAGATTGGGTGAAAAAATATTTGCTGGTATTTCGGAAATTCGTATTTCTTGGAAGCTTGGCAACTCCTCTCAATGAAAGGGCTTTTCTACCGTCTGTGCCTAGGGCTACTTGCAGAGGAAACAAACCATAGAGACAAAACTGAGAACTTATTAATTTGTCAAGTTTCAAAAGCTCTACAAACAATGTTGGATTTAGAGTTCCAAATTCATCTATCTATATAGCAGAGAACAGAGTGAAACCTAAATATAAAAACTGCTACTGTAGACGAACGCTTCAACCTAGAAGAACAAAATTTGGTGAGCCAACTGGGATTTGTGTACCGATAATTACCACCAAGTATCATCAAATTGGGTGAAAAAATATTTGCTGGTTTTTCGGAAAATCGTTATTTCTTAGAAGCTTGGCAACCCCTCTCAATGAAAGTGCTTTTCCACAGTCTGTGCCTAGGGCTACTTGAAGAGGAAACAAACCATAGAGACAAAACTGAGAACTTATTAATTTGTCAAGTTTCAAAGAGCTACTACAAACCATGTTGGATTTAGAGTTCCAAATTCATCTATCTGTATAGCAGAGAACAGAGGGCAACCTAAATATGAAAACTGCTACTGTAGACGAACGCTTCAACCTAGCAGAACAAAATTTGGTGAGCCAAGTAGGATTTGTGTACCGATGAATACCTTCAAGTATCATGAATTTTGGGTGAAAAAATATTTGCTGGTATTTCGGAAACTCGTATTTCTTGGAAGCTTGGCAATGCCTCTCAATGAAAGTGCTTTTCCACAGTCTCTGCTTAGGGCTACTTGAAGCGGAAACAAATCATAGAGACAAAACTGAGAACTCCTTTATTTTGTCAAGTTTCAAAGAGCTACTACCAACCATATTGGATTTCGAGTTCCAAATTCTTCTGTCTATATAGGAGAGAACAGAGTGAAACCTAAATATAAAAACTGGTACTGTAGACGAACGCTTAAACCTAGAAGAACAAAATTTGTTGAGCCAAGTGGGATTTGTGTACTTGTCATTTCCTCCACGTACCATCAAGATTGGGTGAAAAAATATTTGCTGGTATTTCGGAAAATCGTAATTTCTTGGAAGCTTTGCAATGCCTTTCAATGAAAGTGCTTTTCCACAGTCTCTGATTAGGGCTTCTTGAAGAGGAAACAAACCATAGAGAAAATACTGAGAACTTCCTTCTTTTGTCAAGTTTCAAAGAGCTACTACAAACCATGTTGGATTTGGAGTTCTAAATTTATCTATCTATATAGGAGAGAACAGAGGGAAACCTAAATATAAAAATTGCTACTGTAGACGAACGCTTCAACCGAGAAGAACCAAATTTGGTGAGCCAAGTGGGATTTGTGTATTTGTCCTTACCACCAAGTATCATCAAGATTGGTTGAAAAAAATATTTGCTGGTATTTCGGAAACTCCTTATTTCTTAGAAGCTTGGCAACCCCTCTCAATGAAAGTGCTTTTGCACTGTCTGTGCCTAGGGCTACCTGAAGAGGAAACAAACCATAGAGACAAAACTGAGAACTCCTTTATTTTGTCAAGTTTCAAAGAGCTACTACAAACCATGTTGGATTTAGAGTTCCAAATTCATCTATCTATACAGGAGAGAATAGAGCAAAACCTAAATATAAAAACTGCTACTGTAGACGAACGCTTTAACCAAGAAGAACAAAATTTGGTAAGCCAAGTGGGACTTGTGTACTGATCATTACCACCAAGTATCATCAAAATTGGGTGAAAAAATATTTGCTGGTATTTCGGAAACTCGTAATTTCTTAGATGCTTGGCAACCCCTCTCAATGAAACTGCTTTTCCACAGTCTGTGCCTAGGACTACATGAAGAGGAAACAAAGCATAGGGACAAAACTGAGATATCCTTTATTTTGTCAAGTTTCAAAGAGCTACTACAATCAATGTTGGATTTAGAGTTCCAAATTCATCTATCTATAAAGGAGAGAACAGAGAGAAACCTAAATATAAAAACTGCTTCTGTAGACGAACGCTTCAACCTAGAAGAACAAAATTTGGGCAGCCAAGTGGGATTTGTGTACTGATCATTACCACCAAGTGTCATCAAGATTGGGTGAAAAAATATTTGCTGGTATTTCGGAAACTTGTAATTTTTTAGAAGCTTAGCAAACTCTCTCAATGAAAGTGCTTTTCCACAGTCTGTGCCTAGGGCTACTTGAAGAGGAAACAAACCATAGAGACAAAACTGAGAACTCCTTTATTTTGTCAAGTTTCAAAGAGCTACTACAAACCATGCTGGATTTAGAGTTCCAAATTCATATATCTATATAGGAGAGAACAGAGGGAAACCTAAATATAAAAACTTCTACTGTAGGCGAACGCTTCAACCTAGAAGAACACAATTTGGTGAGCCAAGTGGGATTTGTGTACTGATCATTTGCAACCAGTATCATCAAGATTGGGTGAAAAAATATTTGCTGGTATTTCGGAAACTCGTTATTTCTTGAAAGCTTGGCAAAACCTCTCAATGAATGTGCTTTTCCACAGTCTGCGCCTAGGGCTACTTGAAGAGGAAACAAACCATAGTGACAAAACTGAGAACTCCTTTATTTTGTCAAGTTTCAAAGAGCTACTACAAACCATGTTGGATTTAGAGTTCCAAATTCATCTATCTATATAGGAGAGAACAGAGTGAAACCTAAATATAAAAACTGCTACTGTAGACGAACGCTTCAACCTAGAAGAACAAAATTTGGTGAGCCAAGTGGGATTTGTGTACTGATCATTACCACCAAGTATCATCAAGATTGGGTGAAAAAATATTTGCTGCTATTTTGGAAACTCGTTATTTCTTAGAAGCTTGGCAACCCATCAGAATGAAAGTGCTTCCACAGTCTGTGCCTAGGGCTACTTAAAGAGGACACAAACCATAGAGACAAAACTGAGAACTACTTTATTTTGTCAAGTTTCAAAGAGCTACTACAATCCATGTTGGATTTAGAGTTCCAAATTCATCTATCTATATAGGAGAGAACAGAGAGAAACCTAAATATAAAAATGGCTACTGTAGACGAACGCTTCTACCTAGAAGAACAAAATTTGTTGAGCCAAGTGGGATTTGTGTACTTGTCCTTACCACCAAGTATCATCAAGATTGGTTGAAAAAAATATTTGCTGGTATTTCGGAAACTCGTTATTTCTTAGAAGCTTGGCAACCATTCTCAATGAAAGTGCTTTTCCACAGTCTGCGCCTAGGGATACTTGAAGAGGAAACAAACCATAGAGACAAAACTCAGAACTCCTTTATTTTGTCAAGTTTCAAAGAGCTACTACAAACCATGTTGGATTTAGAGTTCCAAATTCATCTATCTATATATGAGACAACAGAGTGAAACCTAAATATAAAAACTGCTATTGTAGACGAACGCTTCAACCTAGAAGAACAAAGTTTGGTGAGCCAAGTGGGATCTGTGTACTGATCATTACCACCAAGTATCATCAAGATTGGGTGAAAAAATATTTGCTGGTATTTCGGAAACTCGTTATTTCTTAGAAGCTTGGCAACCCCTCTCAATGAAAGTGCTTTTCCCCTGTCTGTGCCTAGGGCTACCTGAAGAGGAAACAAACCATAGACAAAACTGAGAACTCCTTTATTTTGTCAAGTTTCAAAGAGCTACTAAAAACCATGTTGGATTTAGAGTTCCAAATTCATCTATCTATACAGGAGAGAATAGAGCGAAACCTAAATATAAAAACTGCTACTGTAGACGAACGCTTCAACCTAGAAGAACAAAATATGGTGAGCCAAGTGGGACTTGCGTACTGATCATTACCACCAAGTATCATCAAAATTGGGTGAAAAAATATTTGCTGGTATTTCGGAAACTCGTTATTTCTTAGAAGCTTGGCAAACCCTCTCAATGAAAGTGCTTTTCCACAGTCTGTGCCTAGGGCTACTTGAAGAGGAAACAAACCATAGAGACAAAAAGGAGATCACCTTTATTTTGTCAAGTTTCAAAGAGCTACTACAATCCATGTTGGATTTAGAGTTCCAAATTCATCTATCTATATAGGAGTGAACAGAGAGAAACCTAAATATAAAAACTGCTACTGTAGACGAACGCTTCAACCTAGAAGAACAAAATATGGTGAACCAAGTGGGATTTGTGTACTGATCATTACCACCAAGTATCATCAAGATTGGGTGAAAAATATTTGCTGGTATTTTGGAAACTCGTTATTTCTTAGAAGCTTGGCAACCCATCTCAATGAAAGTGCTTCCATAGTCTGTGCCTAGGGCTACTTGAAGAGGAAACAAACCATAGAGACAAAAATGAGAACTCCTTTATTTTGTCAAGTTTCAAAGAGCTACTACAAACCATGCTGGATTTAGAGTTCAAAATTCATATATCTATATAGAGAGAACAGAGGGAAACCTAAATATAAAAAATTCTACTGTAGGCGAACGCTTCAACCTAGAAGAACACAATTTGGTGAGTCAAGTGGGATTTGTGTACTGATCATTAGCAACCAGTATCATCAAGATTGGGTGAAAAAATATTTGCTGGTATTTCGGAAACTCGTTATTTCTTAGAAGCTTGGCATAACCTCTCAATGAAAGTAGTTTTCCACAGTCTGTGCCTAGGTAACTTGAAGAGGAAAAAAACCATAGGGACAAAACTCAGAACTCCTTTATTTTGTCAAGTTTCAAAGAGCTACTAAAAACCATGTTGGATTTAGAGTTCCAAATTCATCTATCTATATATGAGAGAACAGAGTGAAACCTAAATATAAAAACTGCTATTGTAGACGAAAGCTTCAACCTAGAAGAACAAAATTTTGTGAGCCAAGTGGGATCTGTGTACTGATCATTATCAACAAGTATCATCAAGATTGCGTGAAAAAATATTTGCTGGTATTTCGGAAACTCGTTATTTCTTAGAAGCTTGGCAACCCCTCTCAATGAAAGTGCTTTTCGACAGTCTGTGCCTAGGGCTACATGAAGAGGAAACAAACCATAGAGACATAACTGAGAACTCCTTTATTTTGTCAAGTTGCAAAGAGCTACTACAATCCATGTTGGATTTAGAGTTCCAAATTCATCTATCTATACAGGAGAGAACATAGTGAAACCTAAATATAAAAACTGCTACTGTAGACGAACGCTTCAACCTAGAAGAACAAAATATGGTGAGCCAAGTGGGACTTGTGTACTGATCATTACCACCAAGTATCATCAAGATTGGGTGAAAAATATTTGCTGGTATTTTGGAAACTCGTTATTTCGTAGAAGCTTGGCAACCCATCTCAATGAAAGTGTTTCCACAGTCTGTGCCTAGGGCTACTTGAAGAGGAAACAAACCATAGAGACAAAACTGAGAACTCCTTTATTTTACAAGTTTCAAAGAGCTACTACAATCCATGTTGGATTTAGAGTTCCAAATTCATCTATCTATATAGGAGAGAACAGAGAGAAACCTAAATATAAAAATTGCTACTGTAGACGAACGCTTCTACCTAGAAGAACAAAATTTGGTGAGCCAAGTGGGATTTGTGTACTTGTCCTTACCACCAAGTATCATCAAGATTGGTTGAAAAAAATATTTGCTGGTATTTCGGAAACTCGTTATTTCTTAGAAGCTTGGCAAACATTCTCAATGAAAGTGCTTTTCCACAGTCTGCGCCTAGGGATACTTGAAGAGGAAACAAACCATAGAGACAAAACTCAGAACTCCTTTATTTTGTCAAGTTTCAAAGAGCTACTACAAACCATGTTGGATTTAGAGTTCCAAATTCATCTATCTATATATGAGACAACAGAGTGAAACCTAAATATAAAAACGGCTACTGTAGACGAACGCTTCAACCTAGAAGAACAAAATTTGGTGAGCCAAGTGGGTACTGTGTACTAATCATTACTACCAAGTATCATCAAGTTTGTGTGAAAAAATATTTGCTGATATTTCGGAAACTCGTTATTTCTTAGAAGCTTGGCAACCCCTCTCAATGAAAGTGGTTTTCCACAGTCTGTGCCTAGGGCTACTTGAAGAGGAAACAAACCATAGAGACAAAACTCAGAACTCTTTATTTTGTCAAGTTTCAAAGAGCTACTGCAAACCATGTTCGATTTAGAGTTCCAAGCTCATCTATCTATATATGAGAGAACAGAGTGAAACCTAAATATAAAAACTGCTACTGTAGACGAACGCTTCAACCTAGAAGAACAAAATTTGGTGAGCCAAGTGGGATCTGAGTACTGATCATTACCACCAAGTATCATCAAGATTGGGTGAAAAAATATTTGCTGGTATTTCGGAAACTCGTTATTTCTTAGAAGCTTGGCAACCCCTCTCAATGAATGTGCTTTTCGACAGTCTGTGCCTAGGGCTACATGAAGAGGAAACAAACCATAGAGACAAAACTGAGAACTCCTTTATTTTGTCAAGTTTCAAAGAGCTACTACAATCCATGTTGGATTTAGAGTTCCAAATTCATCTATCTATACAGGAGAGAACATAGTGAAACCTAAATATAAAAACTGCTACTGTAGACGAACGCTTCAACCTAGAAGAACAAAATATGGTGAGCCAAGTGGGACTTGTGTACTGATCATTACCACCAAGTATCATCAAGATTGGGTGAAAAATATTTGCTGGTATTTTGGAAACTCGTTATTTCGTAGAAGCTTGGCAACCCATCTCAATGAAAGTGTTTCCACAGTCTGTGCCTAGGGCTACTTGAAGAGGAAACAAACCATAGAGACAAAACTGAGAACTCCTTTATTTTATCAAGTTTCAAAGAGCTACTACAATCCATGTTGGATTTAGAGTTCCAAATTCATCTATCTATATAGGAGAGAACAGAGAGAAACCTAAATATAAAAATTGCTACTGTAGACGAACGCTTCTACCTAGAAGAACAAAATTTGGTGAGCCAAGTGGGATTTGTGTACTTGTCCTTACCACCAAGTATCATCAAGATTGGTTGAAAAAAATATTTGCTGGTATTTCGGAAACTCGTTATTTCTTAGAAGCTTGGCAAACATTCTCAATGAAAGTGCTTTTCCACAGTCTGCGCCTAGGGATACTTGAAGAGGAAACAAACCATAGAGACAAAACTCAGAACTCCTTTATTTTGTCAAGTTTCAAAGAGCTACTACAAACCATGTTGGATTTAGAGTTCCAAATTCATCTATCTATATATGAGACAACAGAGTGAAACCTAAATATAAAAACGGCTACTGTAGACGAACGCTTCAACCTAGAAGAACAAAATTTGGTGAGCCAAGTGGGTACTGTGTACTAATCATTACTACCAAGTATCATCAAGTTTGTGTGAAAAAATATTTGCTGATATTTCGGAAACTCGTTATTTCTTAGAAGCTTGGCAACCCCTCTCAATGAAAGTGGTTTTCCACAATCTGTGCCTAGGGCTACTTGAAGAGGAAATAAACCATAGAGACAAAACTGAGAACTCCTTTATTTTGTCAAGTTTCAAAGAGCTACTACAAACCATGTTGGATTTAGAGTTCCAAATTCATCTATCTATGCAGGAGAGAACAGAGTGAAACCTAAATATAAAAACTGCTACTGTAGACGAACGCTTCAACCTAGAAGAACAAAATATGGTGAGCCAAGTCGGACTTGCATACTTATCATTACCACCAAGTATCATCAAAATTGGGTGAAAAAATATTTGCTGGTATTTCGGAAACTCGTTATTTCTTAGAAGCTTGGCAAACCCTCTCAATGAAAGTGCTTTTCCACAGTCTGTGCCTAGGGCTACTTGAAGAGGAAACAAACCATAGAGACAAAAAGGAGATCTCCTTTATTTTGTCAAGTTTCAAAGAGCTACTACAATCCATGTTGGATTTAGAGTTCCAAATTCATCTATCTATATAGGAGTGAACAGAGAGAAACCTAAATATAAAAACTGCTACTGTAGACGAACGCTTCAACCTAGAAGAACAAAATATGGTGAACCAAGTGGGATTTGTGTACTGATCATTACCACCAAGTATCATCAAGATTGGGTGAAAAATATTTGCTGGTATTTTGGAAACTCGTTATTTCTTAGAAGCTTGGCAACCCATCTCAATGAAAGTGCTTCCACAGTCTGTGCCTAGGGATACTTGAAGAGGAAACAAACCATAGAGACAAAAATGAGAACTCCTTTATTTTGTCAAGTTTCAAAGAGCTACTACAAACCATGCTGGATTTAGAGTTCCAAATTCATATATCTATATAGGAGAGAAGAGAGGGAAACCTAAATATAAAAAATTCTACTGTAGGCGAACGCTTCAACCTAGAGGAACACAATTTGGTGAGCCAAGTGGGATTTGTGTACTGATCATTAGCAACCAGTATCATCAAGATTGGGTGAAAAAATATTTGCTGGTATTTCGGAAACTCGTTATTTCTTAGAAGCTTGGCAACCCCTCTCAATGAAAGTGGTTTTCCACAGTCTGTGCCTAGGGCTACTTGAAGAGGAAACAAACCATAGAGACAAAACTGAGAACTCCTTTATTTTGTCAAGTTTCAAAGAGCTACTACCAACCATATTGGATTTAGAGTTCCAAATTCATCTGTCTATATAGGAGAGAACAGAGTGAAACCTAAATATAAAAACTGCTACTGTAGACGAACGCTTAAACCTAGAAGATCAAAATTTGTTGAGCCAAGTGGGATTTGTGTACTTGTCATTACCACCACGTACCATCAAGATTGGGTGAAAAAATATTTGCTGGTATTTCGGAAAATCATAATTTCTTGGAAGCTTTGCAATGCCTTTCAATGAAAGTGCTTTTCCACAATCTCTGCTTAGGGCTTCTTGAAGAGGAAACAAACCATAGAGAAAATACTGAGAACTTCCTTATTTTGTCAAGTTTCAAAGAGCTACTACAAACCATGTTGGATTTGGAGTTCCAAATTTATCTATCTATATAGGAGAGAACAGAGGGAAACGTAAATATAAAAATTGCTACTTTAGACCAACGCTTCAACCGAGAAGAACCAAATTTGGTGAGCCAAGTGGGATTTGTGTACTTGTCCTTACCACCAAGTATCATCAAGATTGGTTGAAAAAAATATTTGCTGGTATTTCGGAAACTCGTTATTTCTTAGAAGCTTGGCAACCATTCTCAATGAAAGTGCTTTTCCACAGTCTGCGCCTAGGTCTACTTGAAGAGGAAACAAACCATAGAGACAAAACTGAGAACTACTTTATTTTGTCAAGTTTCAAAGAGCTACTACAAACCATGTTCGATTTAGAGTTCCAAATTCATCTATCTATATATGAGAGAACAGAGTGAAACCTAAATATAAAAACTGCTACTGTAGACGAACGCTTCAACCTAGAAGAACAAAATTTTGTGAGCCAAGTGGGATCTGTGTACTGATCATTATCAACAAGTATCATCAAGATTGCGTGAAAAAATATTTGCTGGTATTTCGGAAACTCGTTATTTCTTAGAAGCTTGGCAACCCCTCTCAATGAAAGTGCTTTTCGACAGTCTGTGCCTAGGGCTACTTGAAGAGGAAACAAACCATAGAGAAAAAACTGAGAACTCCTTTATTTTGTCAAGTTTCAAAGAGCTACTACAATCCATGTTGGATTTAGAATTCCAAATTCATCTATCTATACAGGAGAGAACATAGTGAAACCTAAATATAAAAACTGCTACTGTAGACGAACGCTTCAACCTAGAAGAACAAAATATGGTGAGACAAGTGGGACTTGTGTACTGATCATTACCACCAAGTATCATCAAGATTGGGTGAAAAATATTTGCTGGTATTTTGGAAACTCGTTATTTCGTAGAAGCTTGGCAACCCATCTCAATGAAAGTGTTTCCACAGTCTGTGCCTAGGGCTACTTGAAGAGGAAACAAACCATAGAGACAAAACTGAGAACTCCTTTATTTTGTCAAGTTTCAAAGAGCTACTACAATCCATGTTGGATTTAGAGTTCCAAATTCATCTATCTATATAGGAGAGAAGAGAGAGAAACCTACATATAAAACCTGCTACTGTATACGAACGCTTCAAACTAGAAGAATAAAATTTGGTGAGCCAAGTGATATTGTGTACTGATCATTAGCAACAAGTATCATCAAGATTGGGTGAAAAAATATTTGCTGGTATTTCGGAAACTGGTTATTTCTTAGAAGCTTGGCAACCCCTCTCAACGAAAGTGCTTTTCCACAATCTGTGCCTAGGGCTACTTGAAGAGGAAACAAACCATAGAGACAAAACTGAGAACTCCTTTATTTTGTCAAGTTTCAAAGAGCTACTAAAACCCATGTTGGATTTAGAGTTCCAGATTCATATATCTATATAGGAGAGAACAGAGGGAAACCTAAATATAAAAACTGCTACTGTAGGCGAACGCTTCAACCTAGAAGAACAAAATTTGGTGAGCCAAGTGGGATTTGTGTACTGATCATTAGCAACAAGTATCATCAAGATTGGGTGAAAAAATATTTGCTGGTATTTCGGAAAATCGTTAATTCTTAGAAGCTTGGCAACCCCTCTCAATGAAAGTGCTTTTCCACAGTCTGTGCCTAGGGCTACATGAAGAGGAAACAAACCAAAGAGACAAAACTCAGAACTACTTTATTTTGTCAAGTTTCCAAGAGCTACTACAAGTCATGTTGGATTTAGAGTTCCCAATTCATCTATCTATATATGAGACAACAGAGTGAAACCTAAATATAAAAACGGCTACTGTAGACGAACGCTTCAACCTAGAAGAACAAAATTTGGTGAGCCAAGTGGGTACTGTGTACTGATCATTACCACCAAGTATCATCAAGATTGGGTGAAAAAATATTTGCTGATATTTTGGAAACTCGTTATTTCTTAGAAGCTTGGCAACCCCTCTCAATGAAAGTGGTTTTCCACAGTCTGTGCCTAGGGCTACTTGAAGAGGAAACAAACCATAGAGACAAAACTGAGAACTCCTTTATTTTGTCAAGTTTCAAAGAGCTACTACCAACCATATTGGATTTAGAGTTCCAAATTCATCTGTCTATATAGGAGAGAACAGAGTGAAACCTAAATATAAAAACTGCTACTGTAGACGAACGCTTAAACCTAGAAGATCAAAATTTGTTGAGCCAAGTGGGATTTGTGTACTTGTCATTACCACCACGTACCATCAAGATTGGGTGAAAAAATATTTGCTGGTATTTCGGAAAATCATAATTTCTTGGAAGCTTTGCAATGCCTTTCAATGAAAGTGCTTTTCCACAATCTCTGCTTAGGGCTTCTTGAAGAGGAAACAAACCATAGAGAAAATACTGAGAACTTCCTTATTTTGTCAAGTTTCAAAGAGCTACTACAAACCATGTTGGATTTGGAGTTCCAAATTTATCTATCTATATAGGAGAGAACAGAGGGAAACGTAAATATAAAAATTGCTACTTTAGACCAACGCTTCAACCGAGAAGAACCAAATTTGGTGAGCCAAGTGGGATTTGTGTACTTGTCCTTACCACCAAGTATCATCAAGATTGGTTGAAAAAAATATTTGCTGGTATTTCGGAAACTCGTTATTTCTTAGAAGCTTGGCAAACATTCTCAATGAAAGTGCTTTTCCACAGTCTGCGCCTAGGGCTACTTGAAGAGGAAACAAACCATAGAGACAAAACTGAGAACTACTTTATTTTGTCAAGTTTCAAAGAGCTACTACAAACCATGTTCGATTTAGAGTTCCAAATTCATCTATCTATATATGAGAGAACAGAGTGAAACCTAAATATAAAAACTGCTACTGTAGACGAACGCTTCAACCTAGAAGAACAAAATTTTTTGAGCCATGTGGGATCTGTGTACTGATCATTATCAACAAGTATCATCAAGATTGCGTGAAAAAATATTTGCTGGTATTTCGGAAACTCGTTATTTCTTAGAAGCTTGGCAACCCCTCTCAATGAAAGTGCTTTTCGACAGTCTGTGCCTAGGGCTACTTGAAGAGGAAACAAACCATAGAGAAAAAACTGAGAACTCCTTTATTTTGTCAAGTTTCAAAGAGCTACTACAATCCATGTTGGATTTAGAATTCCAAATTCATCTATCTATACAGGAGAGAACGTAGTGAAACCTAAATATAAAAACTGCTACTGTAGACGAACGCTTCAACCTAGAAGAACAAAATATGGTGAGACAAGTGGGACTTGTGTACTGATCATTACCACCAAGTATCATCAAGATTGGGTGAAAAAATATTTGCTGGTATTTCGGAAACTCGTTATTTCTTAGAAGCTTGGCAACCCCTCTCAATGAAAGTGCTTTTCCACTGTCTGTGCCTAGGGCTACCTGAAGAGGAAACAAACCATAGAGACAAAACTGAGAACTCCTTTATTTTGTCAAGTTTCAAAGAGCTACTACAAACCATGTTGGATTTAGAGTTCCAAATTCATCTATCTGTGTAGGAGAGAACAGAGGGAAACCTAAATATAAAAACTGCTACTGTAGGCGAACGCTTCAACCTAGAAGAACACAATTTGGTGAGCTAAGTGGGATTTGTGTACTGATCATTGGCAACCAGTATCATCAAGATTGGGTGAAAAAATATTTGCTGGTATTTCGGAAACTCGTTATTTCTTGAAAGCTTGGCAAAACCTCTCAATGAAAGTAGTTTTCCACAGTCTGTGCCTAGGGTAACTTGAAGAGGAAACAAACCATAGGGACAAAACTGAGAACTCCTTTATTTTGTCAAGTTTCAAAGAGCTACTACAAACCATGTTGGATTTAGAGTTCCAAATTCATATATCTATATATGAGAGAACAGTGTGAAACCTAAACATAAAAACTGCTACTGTAGACGAACGCTTCAACCTAGAAGAACAAAATATGGTGAGCCAAGTGGGATTTGTGTACTGATCATTAGCACCAAGTATCATCAAGATTGGGTGAAAAAATATTTGCTGGTATTTCGGAAACTCGTTATTCCTTAGAAGCTTGGCAACCCCTCTCAATGAATGTGCTTTTCCACAGTCTGCGCCTAGGGCTACTTGAAGAGGAAACAAACCATAGTGACAAAACTGAGAACTCCTTTATTTTGTCAAGTTTCAAAGAGCTACTACAAACCATGTTGGATTTAGAGTTCCAAATTCATCTATCTATATAGGAGAGAACAGAGTGAAACCTAAATATAAAAACTGCTACTGTAGACGAACGCTTCAACCTAGAAGAACAAAATTTGGTGAGCCAAGTGGGATTTGTGTACTGATCATTACCACCAAGTATCATCAAGATTGGGTGAAAAAATATTTGCTGCTACTTTGGAAACTCGTTATTTCTTAGAAGCTTGGCAACCCATCAGAATGAAAGTGCTTCCACAGTCTGTGCCTAGGGCTACTTAAAGAGGACACAAACCATAGAGACAAAACTGAGAACTCCTTTATTTTGTCAAGTTTCAAAGAGCTACTACAATCCATGTTGGATTTAGAGTTCCAAATTCATCTATCTATATAGGAGAGAACAGAGAGAAACCTAAATATAAAAATGGCTACTGTAGACGAACGCTTCTACCTAGAAGAACAAAATTTGTTGAGCCAAGTGGGATTTGGGTACTTGTCCTTACCACCAAGTATCATCAAGATTGGTTGAAAAAAATATTTGCTGGTATTTCGGAAACTCGTTATTTCTTAGAAGCTTGGCAACCATTCTCAATGAAAGTGCTTTTCCACAGTCTGCGCCTAGGGATAGTTGAAGAGGAAACAAACCATAGAGACAAAACTCAGAACTCCTTTCTTTTGTCAAGTTTCAAAGAGCTACTACAAACCATGTTGGATTTAGAGTTCCAAATTCATCTATCTATATATGAGACAACAGAGTGAAACCTAAATATAAAAACGGCTACTGTAGACGAACGCTTCAACCTAGAAGAACAAAATTTGGTGAGCCAAGTGGGTACTGTGTACTAATCATTACTACCAAGTATAATCAAGATTGTGTGAAAAAATATTTGCTGATATTTCGGAAACTCGTTATTTCTTAGAAGCTTGGCAACCCCTCTCAATGAAAGTGGTTTTCCACAGTCTGTGCCTAGGGCTACTTGAAGAGGAAACAAACCATAGAGACAAAACTCAGAACTCTTTATTTTGTCAAGTTTCAAAGAGCTACTACAAACCATATTCAATTTAGAATTCCAAACTCATCTATCTATATATGAGTGAACAGAGTGAAACCTAAATATAAAAACTGCTACTGTAGACGAACGCTTCAACCTAGAAGAACAAAATTTGGTGAGCCAAGTGGGATCTGTGTACTGATCATTACCACCAAGTATCATCAAGATTGGGTGAAAAAATATTTGCTGGTATTTCGGAAACTCGTTATTTCTTAGAAGCTTGGCAACCCCTCTCAATGAAAGTGCTTTTCCCCTGTCTGTGCCTAGGGCTACCTGAAGAGGAAACAAACCACAGAGACAAAACTGAGAACTCCTTTATTTTGTCAAGTTTCAAAGAGCTACTACAAACCATGTTGGATTTAGAGTTCCAAATTCATCTATCTATACAGGAGAGAATAGAGCGAAACCTAAATATAAAAACTGCTACTGTAGACGAACGCTTCAACCTAGAAGAACAAAATTTGGTAAGCCAAGTGGGACTTGTGTAATGATCATTACAACCAAGTATCATCAAAATAGGGTGAAAAAATATTTGCTGGTATTTCGGAAACTCGTAATTTCTTAGATGCTTGGCAACCCCTCTCAATGAAAGTGCTTTTCCACAGTCTGTGCCTAGGACTACTTGAAGAGGAAACAAAGCATAGGGACAAAACTGAGATCTCCTTTATTTTGTCAAGTTTCAAGGAGCTACTACAATCCATGTTGGATTTAGAGTTCCAAATTCATCTATCTATACAGGAGAGAATAGAGCGAAACCTAAATATAAAAACTGCTACTGTAGACGAACGCTTCAACCTAGAAGAACAAAATTTGGTAAGCCAAGTGGGACTTGTGTACTGATCATTACCACCAAATATCATCAAAATTGGGTGAAAAAATATTAGCTGGTATTTCGGAAACTCGTAATTTCTTAGAAGCTTGGCAAACCCTCTCAATGAAATTGCTTTTCCACAGTCTGTGCATAGGGCTACTTGAAGAGGAAACAAACCATAGAGACAAAACTGAGTACTCCTTTATTTTGTCAAGTTTCAAAGAGCTACTACAAACCATGTTGGATTTAGAGTTCCAAATTCATCTATCTATGCAGGAGAGAACAGAGTGAAACCTAAATATAAAAACTGCTACTGTAGACGAACGCTTCAACCTAGAAGAACAAAATATGGTGAGCCAAGTGGGACTTGCGTACTGATCATTACCACCAAGTATCATCAAAATTGGGTGAAAAAATATTTGCTGGTATTTCGGAAACTCGTTATTTCTTAGAAGCTTGGCAAACCCTCTCAATGAAAGTGCTTTTCCACAGTCTGTGCCTAGGGCTACTTGAAGAGGAAACAAACCATAGAGACAAAAAGGAGATCTCCTTTATTTTGTCAAGTTTCAAAGAGCTACTACAATCCATGTTGGATTTAGAGTTTCAAATTCATCTATCTATATAGGAGTGAACAGAGAGAAACCTAAATATAAAAACTGCTACTGTAGACGAACGCTTCAACCTAGAAGAACAAAATATGGTGAACCAAGTGGGATTTGTGTACTGATCATTACCACCAAGTATCATCAAGATTGGGTGAAAAATATTTGCTGGTATTTTGGAAACTCGTTATTTCTTAGAAGCTTGGCAACCCATCTCAATGAAAGTGCTTCCACAGTCTGTGCCTAGGGATACTTGAAGAGGAAACAAACCATAGAGACAAAAATGAGAACTCCTTTATTTTGTCAAGTTTCAAAGAGCTACTACAAACCATGCTGGATTTAGAGTTCCAAATTCATATATCTATATAGGAGAGAACAGAGGGAAACCTAAATATAAAAAATTCTACTGTAGGCGAACGCTTCAACCTAGAAGAACACAATTTGGTGAGCCAAGTGGGATTTGTGTACTGATCATTAGCAACCAGTATCATCAAGATTGGGTGAAAAAATATTTGCTGGTATTTCGGAAACTCGTTATTTCTTAGAAGCTTGGCAACCCCTCTCAATGAAAGTGGTTTTCCACAGTCTGTGCCTAGGGCTACTTGAAGAGGAAACAAACCATAGAGACAAAACTGAGAACTCCTTTATTTTGTCAAGTTTCAAAGAGCTACTACCAACCATATTGGATTTAGAGTTCCAAATTCATCTGTCTATATAGGAGAGAACAGAGTGAAACCTAAATATAAAAACTGCTACTGTAGACGAACGCTTAAACCTAGAAGATCAAAATTTGTTGAGCCAAGTGGGATTTGTGTACTTGTCATTACCACCACGTACCATCAAGATTGGGTGAAAAAATATTTGCTGGTATTTCGGAAAATCATAATTTCTTGGAAGCTTTGCAATGCCTTTCAATGAAAGTGCTTTTCCACAATCTCTGCTTAGGGCTTCTTGAAGAGGAAACAAACCATAGAGAAAATACTGAGAACTTCCTTATTTTGTCAAGTTTCAAAGAGCTACTACAAACCATGTTGGATTTGGAGTTCCAAATTTATCTATCTATATAGGAGAGAACAGAGGGAAACGTAAATATAAAAATTGCTACTTTAGACCAACGCTTCAACCGAGAAGAACCAAATTTGGTGAGCCAAGTGGGATTTGTGTACTTGTCCTTACCACCAAGTATCATCAAGATTGGTTGAAAAAAATATTTGCTGGTATTTCGGAAACTCGTTATTTCTTAGAAGCTTGGCAACCATTCTCAATGAAAGTGCTTTTCCACAGTCTGCGCCTAGGGCTACTTGAAGAGGAAACAAACCATAGAGACAAAACTGAGAACTACTTTATTTTGTCAAGTTTCAAAGAGCTACTACAAACCATGTTCGATTTAGAGTTCCAAATTCATCTATCTATATATGAGAGAACAGAGTGAAACCTAAATATAAAAACTGCTACTGTAGACGAACGCTTCAACCTAGAAGAACAAAATTTTGTGAGCCAAGTGGGATCTGTGTACTGATCATTATCAACAAGTATCATCAAGATTGCGTGAAAAAATATTTGCTGGTATTTCGGAAACTCGTTATTTCTTAGAAGCTTGGCAACCCCTCTCAATGAAAGTGCTTTTCGACAGTCTGTGCCTAGGGCTACTTGAAGAGGAAACAAACCATAGAGAAAAAACTGAGAACTCCTTTATTTTGTCAAGTTTCAAAGAGCTACTACAATCCATGTTGGATTTAGAATTCCAAATTCATCTATCTATACAGGAGAGAACATAGTGAAACCTAAATATAAAAACTGCTACTGTAGACGAACGCTTCAACCTAGAAGAACAAAATATGGTGAGACAAGTGGGACTTGTGTACTGATCATTACCACCAAGTATCATCAAGATTGGGTGAAAAATATTTGCTGGTATTTTGGAAACTCGTTATTTCGTAGAAGCTTGGCAACCCATCTCAATGAAAGTGTTTCCACAGTCTGTGCCTAGGGCTACTTGAAGAGGAAACAAACCATAGAGACAAAACTGAGAACTCCTTTATTTTGTCAAGTTTCAAAGAGCTACTACAATCCATGTTGGATTTAGAGTTCCAAATTCATCTATCTATATAGGAGAGAAGAGAGAGAAACCTACATATAAAACCTGCTACTGTATACGAACGCTTCAAACTAGAAGAATAAAATTTGGTGAGCCAAGTGATATTGTGTACTGATCATTAGCAACAAGTATCATCAAGATTGGGTGAAAAAATATTTGCTGGTATTTCGGAAACTCGTTATTTCTTAGAAGCTTGGCAACCCCTCTCAACGAAAGTGCTTTTCCACAATCTGTGCCTAGGGCTACTTGAAGAGGAAACAAACCATAGAGACAAAACTGAGAACTCCTTTATTTTGTCAAGTTTCAAAGAGCTACTAAAACCCATGTTGGATTTAGAGTTCCAGATTCATATATCTATATAGGAGAGAACAGAGGGAAACCAAAATATAAAAACTGCTACTGTAGGCGAACGCTTCAACCTAGAAGAACAAAATTTTTTGAGCCAAGTGGGATTTGTGTACTGATCATTAGCAACAAGTATCATCAAGATTGGGTGAAAAAATATTTGCTGGTATTTCGGAAAATCGTTAATTCTTAGAAGCTTGGCAACCCCTCTCAATGAAAGTGCTTTTCCACAGTCTGTGCCTAGGGCTACATGAAGAGGAAACAAACCAAAGAGACAAAACTCAGAACTATTTTATTTTGTCAAGTTTCCAAGAGCTACTACAAGTCATGTTGGATTTAGAGTTCCCAATTCATCTATCTATATATGAGACAACAGAGTGAAACCTAAATATAAAAACGGCTACTGTAGACGAACGCTTCAACCTAGAAGAACAAAATTTGGTGAGCCAAGTGGGTACTGTGTACTGATCATTACCACCAAGTATCATCAAGATTGGGTGAAAAAATATTTGCTGATATTTCGGAAACTCGTTATTTCTTAGAAGCTTGGCAACCCCTCTCAATGAAAGTGGTTTTCCACAGTCTGTGCCTAGGGCTACTTGAAGAGGAAACAAACCATAGAGACAAAACTGAGAACTCCTTTATTTTGTCAAGTTTCAAAGAGCTACTACCAACCATATTGGATTTAGAGTTCCAAATTCATCTGTCTATATAGGAGAGAACAGAGTGAAACCTAAATATAAAAACTGCTACTGTAGACGAACGCTTAAACCTAGAAGATCAAAATTTGTTGAGCCAAGTGGGATTTGTGTACTTGTCATTACCACCACGTACCATCAAGATTGGGTGAAAAAATATTTGCTGGTATTTCGGAAAATCATAATTTCTTGGAAGCTTTGCAATGCCTTTCAATGAAAGTGCTTTTCCACAATCTCTGCTTAGGGCTTCTTGAAGAGGAAACAAACCATAGAGAAAATACTGAGAACTTCCTTATTTTGTCAAGTTTCAAAGAGCTACTACAAACCATGTTGGATTTGGAGTTCCAAATTTATCTATCTATATAGGAGAGAACAGAGGGAAACGTAAATATAAAAATTGCTACTGTAGACCAAGGCTTCAACCGAGAAGAACCAAATTTGGTGAGCCAAGTGGGATTTGTGTACTTGTCCTTACCACCAAGTATCATCAAGATTGGTTGAAAAAAATATTTGCTGGTATTTCGGAAACTCGTTATTTCTTAGAAGCTTGGCAACCATTCTCAATGAAAGTGCTTTTCCACAGTCTGCGCCTAGGGCTACTTGAAGAGGAAACAAACCATAGAGACAAAACTCAGAACTCCTTTATTTTGTCAAGTTTCAAAGAGCTACTACAAACCATGTTGGATTTAGAGTTCCAAATTCATCTATCTATATATGAGACAACAGAGTGAAACCTAAATATAAAAACGGCTACTGTAGACGAACTCTTCAACCTAGAAGAACAAAATTTGGTGAGCCAAGTGGGTACTGTGTACTGATCATTACTACCAAGTATCATCAAGATTGGTGAAAAAATATTTGCTGGTATTTCGGAAACTCGTTATTTCTTAGAAGCTTGGCAACCCCTCTCAATGAAAGTGCTTTTCGACAGTCTGTGCCTAGGGCTACTTGAAGAGGAAACAAACCATAGAGACAAAACTGAGAACTCCTTTATTTTGTCAAGTTTCAAAGAGCTACTACAATCCATGTTGGATTTAGAGTTCCAAATTCATCTATCTATATAGGAGAGAACAGAGAGAAACCTAAATATAAAAATTGCTACTGTAGACGAACGCTTCTACCTAGAAGAACAAAATTTGGTGAGCCAAGTGGGATTTGTGTACTGATCATTAGCAACAAGTATCATCAAGAATGGGTGAAAAAATATTTGCTGGTATTTCGGAAACTCGTTATTTATTAGAAGCTTGGCAAACCCTCTCAATGAAAGTGCTTTTTCACAGTCTGTGCCTAGGGCTAATTGAATAGAAAACAATCCATAGAGATAAAACTGAGAACTCCTTTATTTTGTCAAGTTTCAAGGAGCTACTACACACCATGTTGGATTTAGAGTTCCAAATTCATCTATCTATACAGGAGAGAACAGAGTGAAACCTAAATATAAAAACTGCTACTGTAGACGAACGCTTCAACCTAGAAGAACAAAATATGGTGAGCCAAGTGGGACTTGTGTACTGATCATTACCACCAAGTATCATCAAAATTGGGTGAAAAAATATTTGCTGGTATTTCGGAAACTCGTAATTTCTTAGAAGCTTGGCAAACCCTCTCAATGAAAGTGCTTTTCCACAGTCTGTGCCTAGGGCTACTTGAAGAGGAAACAAACCATAGAGACAAAAAGGAGATCTCCCTTATTTTGTCAAGTTTCAAAGAGCTACTACAATCCATGTTGGATTTAGAGTTCCAAATTCATCTATCTATATAGGAGAGAACAGAGAGAAACCTAAATATAAAAACTGCTACTGTAGACGAACGCTTCAACCTAGAAGAACAAAATATGGTGAACCAAGTGGGATTTGTGTACTGATCATTACCACCAATATCATCAAGATTGGGTGAAAAATATTTTCTGTCATTTTGGAAACGCGTTATTTCTTAAAAGCTTGGCAACCATTCTCAATGAAAGTGCTTTTCCACAGTCTGCGCCTAGGGCTACTTGAAGAGGAAACAAACCATAGAGACAAAACTCAGAACTCCTTTATTTTGTCAAGTTTCAAAGAGCTACTACAAACCATGTTGGATTTAGAGTTCCAAATTCATCTGTCTATATATGAGACAACAGAGTGAAACAGAAATATAAAAACGGCTACTGTAGACGAACGCTTCAACCTAGAAGAACAAAATTTGGTGAGCCAAGTGGGTTCTGTGTACTGATCATTACTACCAAGTATCATCAAGATTGGTGAAAAAATATTTGCTGATATTTCGGAAACTCGTTATTTCTTAGAAGCTTGGCAACCCCTCTCAATGACAGTGGTTTTCCACAGTCTGTGCCTAGGGCTACTTGAAGAGGAAACAAACCTTAGAGACAAAACTCAGAACTCTTTATTTTGTCAAGTTTCAAAGAGCTACTACAAACCATGTTCGATTTAGAGTTCCAAATTCATCTATCTATATATGAGAGAACAGAGTGAAACGTAAATATAAAAACTGCTACTGTAGACGAACGCTTCAACCTAGAAGAACAAAATTTGGTGAGCCAAGTGGGATCTGTGTACTGATCATTACCACCAAGTATCATCAAGATTGGGTGAAAAAATATTTGCTGGTATTTCGGAAACTCGTTATTTCTTAGAAGCTTGGCAACCCCTCTCAATGAAAGTGCTTTTCCACTGTCTGTGCCTAGGGCTACTTGAAGAGGAAACAAACCATAGAGACAAAACTGAGAACTCCTTTATTTTGTCAAGTTTCAAAGAGCTACTACAAACCATGTTGGATTTAGAGTTCCAAATTCATCTATCTATACAGGAGAGAACAGAGCAAAACCTAAATATAAAAACTGCTACTGTACACGAACGCTTCAACCTAGAAGAACAAAATTTGGTAAGCCAAGTGGGACTTGTGTACTGATCATTACAACCAAGTATCATCAAAATTGGGTGAAAAAATATTTGCTGGTATTTCGGAAACTCGTAATTTCTTAGATGCTTGGCAACCCCTCTCAATGAAAGTGCTTTTCCACAGTCTGTGCCTAGGACTACTTGAAGAGGAAACAAAGCATAGGGACAAAACTGAGATCTCCTTTATTTTGTTAAGTTTCAAAGAGCTACTACAATCCATGTTGGATTTAGAGTTCCAAATTCATCTATCTATATAGGAGAGAACAGAGAGAAACCTAAATATAAAAACGGCTACTGTAGACGAACGCTTCAACCTAGAAGAGCAAAATTTGGTGAGCCAAGTGGGTACTGTGTACTGATCATTACCACCAAGTATCATCAAGATTGGGTGAAAAAATATTTGCTGATATTTCGGAAACTCGATATTTCTTAGAAGCTTGGCAACCCCTCTTAATGAAAGTGGTTTTCCACAGTCTGTGCCTAGGGCTACTTGAAGAGGAAACAAACCATAGAGACAAAACTGAGAACTCCTTTATTTTGTCAAGTTTCAAAGAGCTACTACCAACCATATTGGATTTAGAGTTCCAAATTCATCTGTCTATATAGGAGAGAACAGAGTGAAACCTAAATATAAAAACTGCTACTGTAGACGAACGCTTAAACCTAGAAGATCAAAATTTGTTGAGCCAAGTGGGATTTGTGTACTTGTCATTACCACCACGTACCATCAAGATTGGGTGAAAAAATATTTGCTGGTATTTCGAAAATCATAATTTCTTGGAAGCTTTGCAATGCCTTTCAATGAAAGTGCTTTTCCACAATCTCTGCTTAGGGCTTCTTGAAGAGGAAACAAACCATAGAGAAAATACTGAGAACTTCCTTATTTTGTCAAGTTTCAAAGAGCTACTACAAACCATGTTGGATTTGGAGTTCCAAATTTATCTATCTATATAGGAGAGAACAGAGGGAAACGTAAATATAAAAATTGCTACTTTAGACCAACGCTTCAACCGAGAAGAACCAAATTTGGTGAGCCAAGTGGGATTTGTGTACTTGTCCTTACCACCAAGTATCATCAAGATTGGTTGAAAAAAATATTTGCTGGTATTTCGGAAACTCGTTATTTCTTAGAAGCTTGGCAACCATTCTCAATGAAAGTGCTTTTCCACAGTCTGCGCCTAGGGCTACTTGAAGAGGAAACAAACCATAGAGACAAAACTGAGAACTACTTTATTTTGTCAAGTTTCAAAGAGCTACTACAAACCATGTTCGATTTAGAGTTCCAAATTCATCTATCTATATATGAGAGAACAGAGTGAAACCTAAATATAAAAACTGCTACTGTAGACGAACGTTTCAACCTAGAAGAACAAAATTTTGTGAGCCAAGTGGGATCTGTGTACTGATCATTATCAACAAGTATCATCAAGATTGCGTGAAAAAATATTTGCTGGTATTTCGGAAACTCGTTATTTCTTAGAAGCTTGGCAACCCCTCTCAATGAAAGTGCTTTTCGACAGTCTGTGCCTAGGGCTACTTTAAGAGGAAACAAACCATAGAGAAAAAACTGAGAACTCCTTTGATTTGTCAAGTTTCAAAGAGCTACTACAATCCATGTTGGATTTAGAATTGCAAATTCATCTATCTATACAGGAGAGAACATAGTGAAACCTAAATATAAAAACTGCTACTGTAGACGAACGCTTCAACCTAGAAGAACAAAATATGGTGAGACAAGTGGGACTTGTGTACTGATCATTACCACCAAGTATCATCAAGATTGTGTGAAAAATATTTGCTGGTATTTTGGAAACTCGTTATTTCGTAGAAGCTTGGCAACCCATCTCAATGAAAGTGCTTTCCACAGTCTGTGCCTAGGGCTACTGGAAGAGGAAACAAACCATAGCGACAAATCTGAGAACTCCTTTATTTTGTCAAGTTTCAAAGAGCTACTACAATCCATGTTGGATTTAGAGTTCCAAATTCATCTATCTATATAGGAGAGAACAGAGAGAAACCTACATATAAAACCTGCTACTGTATACGAACGCTTCAAACTAGAAGAATAAAATTTGGTGAGCCAAGTGGATATTGTGTACTGATCATTACCAACAAGTATCAACAAGATTGGGTGAAAAAATATTTGCTGGTATTTCGGAAACTCGTTATTTCTTAGAAGCTTGGCAACCCATCTCAATGAAAGGGCTTTCCACAATCTGTGCCTAGGGCTACTTGAAGAGGAAACAAACCATAGAGACAAAACTGAGAACTCCTTTATTTTGTCAAGTTTCAAAGAGCTACTAAAACCCATGTTGGATTTAGAGTTCCAATTCATATATCTATATAGGAGAGAACAGAGGGAAACCAAAATATAAAAACTGCTACTGTAGGCGAACGCTTCAACCTAGAAGGAACAAAATTTGGTGAGCCAAGTGGGATTTGTGTACTGATCATTAGCAACAAGTATCATCAAGATTGGGTGAAAA